>NC_051176.1:274092244-274392244 GCF_013339695.2 Rhipicephalus sanguineus | reverse complement strand
TAACCGCTATAGACCACCGTGGCGGGTTCTAGTAGCACTTTAAAAAGGCTCTTGCTATTCCTTGTTCGCTGTTTAGTTTTTTCTAGGGTATTAACACAGGAGGTCCCGCCTGCGGTTTGTAACCTTGGGATCTCCTCCTGCATATTTACCTGCAATGTTTACCTTTCTGACGCGACCAATAAAGATTGATTGATTGATTGATTGATTGATTGATTGATTGATTGATTGATTGATTGATTGATTGATTGATTGATTGATTGATTGATTGATTGATTGATTGATTGGTAACGGGGATGGCACCAGACCAGAACCACAAGTAATATATCAATCCGGAGTACTCCACTGTATCAACACGCATCATTATCATGTCGGGGTTTTGGCATGTAAATCTCATAACTCAATTATTTTTAGCAGTTTGATTATTATATCATTACTTAATGAATAATTGCCAAGAAAACCGTGGTGGTAAAGGTGTGCGGTCATCGTAAAGCTCAACAGAGCCTGACGGGCTCCCAAGCCTCACATTTCCCAAAAACAAATGCCGCAATTTTCTTTTTTAAAGATGAGCTATCCAAACAAACATAAGTATACAGAACAGATGTTCACGTTGAGCAAAAGGCGCAAGTGTGCGCATCAAAGAGCGAATGTATCCTCCTCGTATTTGGAGCGTCAGCAGCCTCTTGGTCCAAATGTGTTTGAAGCGCTGGCGACCGCCTTGCATTGTATGCCGTCACGTGTGACGCAGTGGTGTGTGACGTTCTGGTCCTCGCGGTCCCAAGTGAGGAAACTGCCACAAACACCTGTTCTTCCTCGCTTGTTCTGCACCTCAAAGTATTCTTTCTTGAGCGCGCACGTAATGCATAGCCCCATCATCAGCGTTTGTCTGCCATAAGTAGAGAAACATGTGTCGGAGTGTCCCGCGCACGTAGTGGCGTGTGACCATAACCCCCAAAATAATTATCCGGCGAATACATGTCTGCTTTCAGTGATTTGTCAGCCTGTTTTATACGGCGGAAATCCACTATACAAAAAGGACACCTAGTTTTATGCAACTACACTATACCTGTTGCAACGAAAAGGTTTCACGGTCGGTGCGAGTTCTCAACAAAAGCTGCGATGTTACGGCATTTTCTTAAATGAAAGCTCTTGAAGTGTGAACTGTCGTTACCGACGTAGTATTATACCAATAGGCTATACGCGTTTGTCCGGCCTTGCGATACGTTGCTCTGGTGCGTTTTCGTCTTGGGCAAGAGGTCGCGGGTTCAATTCAATTCCTGGCCGGGGTGGTCGTGTTTCAAAAACGCTCGTGCGCCATGTTTCTTTCGCGTGTGTGCATATTAATGAACTCGAGGTGGCCAAAATTAATCGGCAACTCCCCACTATACGCCGTCCCTCATAGCCCGTCCTTGCAGCTTTCATTGGCAGGTTGAACCCCTTTTTTTTTTCAATTTGAGCGTGTCGCATCCTTAGCGATGAGGTCTGCCAGACGTACAAGTCATCGTAAAAGAACCAATAGAATTCAGGAGAGGCGAGAGAGGAAAGGTGGCCTACAGCACAAGCGCTCACTCATAACTGATGTATTTACTACACGAAGCGAATATAAGTACATCGTGCAGGTCACGAAGAGCTAAACAACAAACAAAAAATCAAAGACACGTGTCCTGCAGTGAAGAATGAAGTTGAGTCCACTGTCACGTAGCAACAAGGTTAGCTGGCTCGCTCATAGAGCGGCACTGTTGTTCCTATCATATTCAGCCACGGTTGCCCAGTAGTCACAGTGCTCGGCTGCTGACCCGAAAGACGCGAGTTCGATCCCGGTCGCGGCGGTCGCATTGCGATGGAGGCGAAATGCTATAGTGACCTGTGTACTCTGCGATGTCATTGCGCGTTTTAAACAACTCAGGTGGTCGAATTAAATTATCCGGATTCTTCCCCTACGGCATCTCTCATAGCCTGATCCGCTTCAGAACGTTCAACCCCGTTTCACATGCGAGCGACTGAGCGGTGGGGCCCGCGGCGATCGAGCGGCACCAGGACGCTCGGACGCGGCTTCGTTTCACATGCACCGCTCTTGCGCGGCGCGCGCCTCTGCGATGCGCAGTGATGGTTGTGGAAAGCGCCCATTACCCGCGGGTTTGCTTTCTCCGAGTTCGCTTGTTTTGGTGCGCTTGGATTGCGAGTTTCACCAGCCTTCTACTTCGGTGCTAGATTTTCACGCGCCTAAACCTTGAATGATGAAAATGTGCAGTGTATCAGAGTGAAATTAAACAACTTCAGTAATCACGTTTATTTCTGTTCCAGCTTTCTTATTTTACCGCGCAAGTCTTGTTGCACGCTCATACACTTGGCCATGGAAAAGCAAAAGAAAGAATTGGCTTTTGTGGTTTTAAGCTTTCACGAGGCTTTCGGTGGCTTTTGCTCTCGAATGCCGCGAGGCGTTGGTGCGCCGTCTGGGCCGGCAACCAGATGCAAGCGGCCCAGTCGACGATATTGTGGGTTTGTAAAGGAGCTCGTCTCTCTTTTTGCATATGGGCATTCCAGTAAAGAGGCGGCGGCACTTATCATCATCGGGGTACATGACCATTAAAAAAAAAAGAAAACAGCAAACTTTTCGAACGTGCTGGGGCAGAGTGGTAAACAAACAAACAAAAAAAAAACAGCAGCATATGTGCTGCGAACTACAAGTGCGGAGTGCCGTAGGGTCCCCCTGACCGGACCTATGTTGGTGCCACGATTCGATAAAAATGCAAGAGAACAAAATGACACGTGCAAACGATTTGTCTGCTTTGACGGAAGCGCCGTAGAGAACAACAAAAGGAAAAGAACGGCACTTCTACACTGCCAGCTCGTTGCTGCGGATGTCGTCTGCTAGGAAAGCGAGTTCCTCCCGGCGCGCGCGCCCGTTCCTCGACTCCACCTCTGCAGTCACGTGCTCCCCACAGCTTGTCAACCTTCCCATTTCCCCTATACTAGTCTGATGAGGGTACGTAAACAAAATGACTACGCTTTGGAGCAAGCATTATATACAATTACCAATCTAATGCAATATGAGCGAACGGTGCATTATTCAATGTATCTCAATTTCTCAGAGGCGTATATTAATACATCATCCTGTTTGACCGACTAAACACGAAAGGGGAATGTTGTAGACCATTCCTGAAATGCACAAGACAAACCTTCTAACAGCATTTCCCATACCCTGTACTAATGTGCCCTGCATATATCCGTGCACAATGCGGCTGAGCTATGCGTTGTGTCCCACCTTCTTCACCTGTTATATAGATCCTGCGTTTTACAGTTTCTTTGCAAGAATGCAACACCAGCAAACCCAAGCGAGCTACCTGCTCTTTTGCATATTAAGTTCGTGAATCGTCTACATATTCGTCGGCACAGGAACTCGATAGTCAACAAATGTGTGTTCTTTGCGTATGGGTGCGTGCGCTTCAACAGCCCTTTGTTCTCTCTGTCAAAAGAAATGAGACATAATTTAAATACCGCTATGGCCCAAGAACTACATAGCCAAAAAATACTGTCATCGCTCATCTGCGCGCCTGCACCACCACACTTGAGTTCACAATTTAGAGCTCGCAGTGCGGTGACCCCGTAAGTTTGTCCACACCACAAGCATCATGCATGTGGGAGGCTCGCAGACGCTTGACGGGTGTCGTATTCTTGGGTTCTTTATTCACTGCCGAGGACAATATGGCCGAGATAGCGCAGGTGCGCTCGGCTCGTTGCGACAGGCTTGCCTGTCTTCTGAAGTTTCACGTGGCTGAGAAGAAAGGCGCCTCAGTTGCAGAGCACCCCACATCCAAGGCAGTATGGTAGCCATAGCGAAGACCTGGACGTGGAGCGCGCTTGTGCTAGCCGTGTTACTGTCGATCGCTACCGAGAGCGCACTAGCGGCTGCACCGCCGATGGATGAGAGTGAGTCAAACACTCGAATTTTGGCATCATGTCTAACTACGCGCTCCGGTAATAAGGGAGTTCCAATGAATTCACCCGTCCTTATTTTTTGTTCTTACAACGAAGCTCTTAGTGGTGCAATTCTTAAAATATTCCAGTGCTACTTTTGACCAGGACAGGACAGATAACTGCATGACAGGACCAGCGCCCTTCCTGTCGTGCAGTTTTCTGTCCTGTCGTGGTACTTTGGTCGGAATTTTTCGTGTTGTCGTCGACGTCTGTCAGCACAAAATGCGAGACCATGCCGGAGATAGCTCAATACTGGAATTGTTTTCGTCAAGGCAGCTGCTGCCTCGACGAAGACAAATCTTCCTGTCGAGACGTTGGATCACGCGACATTCGCGATCCTCGATGTTATGAGTGTGCACGGGCTTTCATTTTTGTACCGAACTCAATCTGTCTCACATATATGACATGAGAAATATTTAATATCGAAGTCATGGTATCCATCATTACAAACCATGGGGTGACAGTGTGATCACGCGTGGCCTACAAATCTGCGTCAGGAGAGCTTTGTTTTGCTGGCTTATTGAAATTCACATTTCAAGTTACTGCCTCTTTGGATTTTCCAGAAGATGACAGAGACATGCGGAATGTGGAAGCGTCCAGAGGTGATAAAAAGCACCAGGACCCCGTTGTGAAGTTCGAGCTACCGTACCAACAAAAGTCCAACGGGCACCTGAGGTCCAAGGTTGTTGCACAAAAGTTCAAGACCAAGTGACCACGCCCCTGACATTTTCACGTCGCGATGAACGAAGTTTCATTACAATTTGCGATGCAAACCCAAACTGTTTTTGTTTGTTCCGTCATGCGCAAGTATTGTCGGCGCATTGCGACTACTGCACAGTTCTGCAAGAGCATTTCTGTGATAAGATATGTGCAGATCTTTATATTGTGCGTCTTTGTGGCCCGTCTTCTCAACAGGGGTGCTATGCAGGATGGCCCGAGCTTCTCGGGCCCACGAGCTTGCTCCGAGCCCGCCCTACGACGGTCATGATAGGAAGACAGTGCGGAGAGCGCGATAGAAGCGTTGATAAAAAACGCTACAAGAACGAGAATGGCGTCACAAACGCATGCGCGGCATTTGCGGCGGTTTTCAAAGGAATACCGCGTGCGAACGCGTCAGCGCCGCACTCAGTCAACGTTTTGACACTGCAGCGACGTCAGCATGATTGTCGCGCTATTTTTTTGCCAACTGATGATCGCGCCTCCCACGGGCGTGCTCGCGGGCGTTTGTCCTCTTTCGGAAAATTCTTTCGTTCCACCTAGTGCATGGAAATTTCCACTCTCGAAGGCAACAAGGGCGACCACGCAGCACTCTGGTGCAGCTCGTTTCGCTTCTCTGGAATATTACAGATAAATAAATGGACAGGTTACTGCTATACTTACATTACACGTATCAACATTTTTTTGTATTAGCGAATCGGTAGAAGCAGTGTCTCCGCAAACAAGTAATAGTAACATTTCTCGCCGCAAATCCCACCAGGGGCGCTTGCTTCATAGCTGTGAGTGGTACGTCGTGAGAGCGGTGAAAGTGAATGCGAGGCACCGTAGCCACGTCATGATATAACCTTTAGTTCTTCGTGCGTATGTGCATAGTCTGTGCGATTAAGCTCATAGATGAATCGTGCCGCTCGCTGGCGTTGTTGCGTGAGCACTGCTCCTTGGCAAGAGGAAACGCGATGGGCGGACCCGCTCTTCGCCGCGGGCGTCTGTCAATCAAATTGATTGACGCGCGAACTCGGGCACAAACTCGTTGATTCTGAAAAGGCCCCAGTTCAACTCGTGACTGTCATAGTGCCGGTGTGCCTGTCAAGTGTTTCAGGCGGCGGACGCTACTCAGCAGCTTCTTTGCATATAAAATCATTTGTTCAGCTTGCAGCGCTTGTGCAGGGCTTGGGCCATCGGTGGAGCTTGTGATCACCTAGCTTCTTCCACCTTTTTACGCGGCTCGTCTACTCAGTCTGCTTGGTCTGCTTCGGTGTAATCACCGTGTCAGTTCGGTCTGAATATTGGTGCTATTGCTTAGGAAGGTCTTAACTGACATAATACTGAATAGTCCTTCCTTAATTGTTAATGTTTTATTTACTACGATATTAATTAAGCACGGATGAAATTAGCATATTAATAATTAGCACGATCCCAATTAACACGTCCTCGGTGAGTAATGTCTTGATTATCTTTGTTTTATTTACACGCTCCTAATTATCGTCGTGTTAATTAGCATTAATTGATGTTTTAAATACCGCGACATTAATTACTCAGGTTTAATTCTCAAGGTCCTGAATAGTACAGTGGTAATTAGCGTAATCCTAATGAGCACGACCATAATTAGCGTTGTCTTAATTACCACGACATTAATTACACAGGTTTAATTTGCAAGGTCCTGAATAGTACAGAGGTAATTAGCATAATCGTAATTAGCACGATCCTAATTAACACGATCTCAGCGAGTAAGGTCTTGATTATCTTGGTTTTAATTACACGCTCCTATTAGCGTCATGTTATTTATCATGATCTCAATTACCTTGTTCTTAGCTTTGCACGACTTCATTAGCATGGTCTTAGTAAGACGTGGCTTAGTTAGCTCGACCTTAGCAAGATTTGGCCTAATCAGCTTCGTCATAGCACGTCCTGACTTAGCTAGGTATACCGCCCAACCAATTAGCTAATCAGCCGGGCGCACGTGCTCTGGGACCGAGCAGACGACGAAGAAGAGAGCGACGAGGGCGCGCGCCGGCCGAGCAACGCGCTAGAATGTACTGGCCGACCATGGTAATTATACACGTGGCCTCGGCGATTAGCTCTAGCCGCGGTGTTGTAAGGCGCTCGGTCGGAACTAATCTCGGAGGCCACGGTGCTGATTATTCTAAAGGATAGTTGCTGCAGACATTAAACGCTTGAAAATGAATTCAAACGGCCCGCGCACACATAAAAAATATAGTTAGTAGAGCTTTCTGCCATTTTTCCTGCATGGGTGCACGTCTGCACTCAGTGGAACGACAAACAAATTAAAGAAGTTTGACGACACCGCCCAACCATCTCGACCGCCCTCGACGTGACGCCGCATTCCATCGTACCAATGGAACGGAGCGCGCGCTGAGGGATGGATTTCACCTTATCGTACTTTAGCTTGTTCAAAAGGGGGTGTCGCCAGAGCTCGGAAAGATACAGAGTTTCGCCAAACTCGGGCCATCCTGCATAGCACCCCTGCTGTCACGATCCCGCCACCCGCCACAATGAATTGGGAACACTACCACACGCACTCGGTTTTGAATGATAGCCTGGTTCGATATGCATGTAATAAAAAATAAAATAAAAAATTGAGCCTCTCAAACCGGTGATATACAAATGACACTATAACCCGAGGCAAACATTTGAAATATTTGAATGTTTTCTTGCACACTAAGCTGCTGTTATTCTCCGCGTGTCGCCTTTACGGGTACTTGCTCTGCACGCTTTTGGTCATGTTTGCGTAAACGTCACCGCCTTGTCAGCCAAATGTGCCCGAGGTAATTACGAATCATGACGTCTACCTTCCACGTTGGTGTTTCCAATAAATTACCTTGTATGCGCTTGCACAGTGCTCGTAGCTGAAGCACGACGTTTGGTGTGCGCATTGCTCGGACGCAACAGAGGTGCATGGGTGCTATCGAAGATAAGAACGAGATTCAACATGCATTTATTCTAGTTTTACTTATGCGAAGCAAACACTTGTGGCGTTTGTTTTGAGAAGAGCCAAATGACAGAAACCGAAACTGGGCTAAATTTCACGGGAGCGTATTAACTTCTAAAACAGTTGGAATCAAGATGGGGCAATTCCGCGGATTGTAGCGTGAACTCAAAAAAGCAGTTTCTAATAAAAATGAGTCAAATCCTGCATCTGTTTCCATCAAACTGAGCCACGTACATTCATTAACAAACCAGCGCTGCGTCAACAATCGTGACAAAAACAACCAACATGGTCGCATCCAATCTGTCTCATTTGTGTCCTAGTTGCTTTACTATCGTGTTTACGTTCCACAATTAGTTTTTCTAGGGCGAGCTGGCACTTACTGAAGGACATGATGTTGTAAGGCAAAACTCGATTATAAAGAGTAGGCCGACTTTCCTGTACTTCTTGCCTCTCAGTGTTTCTGTTCGAGTTTAGCGCTACAGTACCATGTCCTTCTTTCGCTCCAAGATGGCATATTTGAAATAAAAGACATGAAATCAATTGATATTGGGCACCTATCTATTCCTTGAAAAAGAAGTGGTCCGAAACGGCACGGCATAAAACGAGTTCAGAAGAAGAGCTGGAACACATTTCAAGGCCTTCAATAGATGCCAAGAACAACAAAACGCTGCCAACCATCCAGAATAGATGCGCCTTTTGCCAGGAAGGACCACTCGCTCTTCAAGTCTAGTCATCGCCAGTATACGCCCATGCGGCGAAGGACGGCACCGACGGAAGCACAAGGATTATGCTAATTTTATCGCAAAATATTGCTATATACCATACCTTCGAATCGTTTTAGACTTCTTTTACGAGCTAATGAAAGCCCAAATGAAATGTTCCAATCTAATGCAAAATTTACTCCCGAATATAGACGATAGTGGGCTATATAGATTTTAGCCTCAATATAGATTTGAGGTATTTAGGGAACAGGAACACACTGACAAGAAATTGTTGGAGCAGGTCCGACCAAATTGTCAGTAGCAAAAAAAGGCGTTACTTGGCTCTTTTTTGGAAAAAAAAAACAAAAAAACGCCACACGTTTTCCAAGCTCTAAAACAATGCATTGCAAAAAATTACATTTACATTTCAAAATTATTTCACGTGCTTCGTACACCCTCGCATAACATTGGAGATGGTTAAGGTACCAACCAGCCTGCCTTTCACCGCTTGTTCAGTTCGTCGGTATTTTTTTTTTCTCACTGCATGTTTAAAAGAAGTTCCCTAAGTAACTATATTAAAAAGGCTTGCTACTTAGTTCTCACCCATACCACGTGCGCGAAGGTAGTGCCGTTATGAGACCTTGAAGTCTTTAGGCTTCCTAACGCTACCGATTATTGCACTGAAGGCAGTCCCTCTCTCCTAATATCGTCAAAAGCTAGGTGGCGAAAAGTTGCACAAAGAACCCTAAAAACATTCGTAAACGCATATCAATGCAAAACTATGCCTTTGTACTTCAGAAATCTATCGTAAGTGCAGCCGTGCTCCTAAAATTCGAAGCAGAAAGGGAGCAATAGATAATGAGAAAGTTTCATTGTCTGCGAAGTCTGTGACGACTATATATGTATATATGTTCGAACGAGGCCGGCTGACTGCCGCGTCTGAACGGATTATAAAAAGCGTTTTCTTTCTCGCTATGCCGGGGGAGGGGAGCTGTCAATGCGGCGCAATTCCCCCTCCCCCATCACCACTCTTTCCTTTTGCTCTTAAGCCACCCAACTTTTCAAAGCGGTCACTGTCGGCAGCCCACTGCAAATCCACCAACTGATGCCAAGGTCTACTTTTCGCGTATCAGTCACTTAATACATCTTTGCGTATCCTCTGCTTCTGCAGTGAAGATTCTCTTTCGTGTCCCACCACGACGTGATGTGGTGGTTGCACTGTGGTGCGAGCCGCCTGCGCGACGTTTCCGCGCCTTGTGCGCCAGCAGTGCAGCACTGCGAAAGACAGGAATATTTTTACTCGTAAGGCAAGGAGAAAACTGTGTGTGTGTGTGTCGTTTCTAACCTTTTAACCAATTTTTATGAAACAAAAGGCATGTTGTTCTTTGGAGTTGGAGAATTGTTTACATTGCTAAAATTCCACGTAAGCACCACCATTATTTTGTAAGCGATTGGAGATGTTTACGAGAGACCTCTGTAGATATTCCTGTGGTGCAATGGCGTATAGTCAGGGGGCGGTTTGTGGGGTTCAACACCCCCTCCCCCCCAACCCCCAATTTGTACACTTTGCACACACACACACACACACACACACACACACACACACACACACACACACACACACACATATATATATATATATATATATATATATATATATATATATATATATATATATATATATATATATATCAAACGCACGTACGAACGTTGTACTCATCCCCCCCCCCCCCCGTTCCCCCTTCTAATACATTAAAATTTCGGGCTACGCCCTTGTTGCGCCGCATTTACAAAAACACGCTTAATTCGCTCCTCGAATTCATCAAAAGGGTTGCTGTTGCTTGCGATCTGCGCAAGTGATTGATTCACACCTGTTCGTTCCTTGACCGTGTCGTGCGATGTTAATAGTATACTTATTGGGTTCTACGTTCCATAACCTCAATTTGGTTATAAGGAAAGCCGTAGCGGAGGCATCCGGAAATTACGACCACCTGGGGTTCTTTAACCTGCACCTAAGTACACGCAGGGACCGTAGTACATCACTGTACAATGGCCTCTAGCATTTCGCCTCCGTCGAAATGAGGCCGCCGAGGTCGGGATGGCCGGGTGTCGTGCGATGTTAATGCCCAGGTTGTCGAAATTATCCGGAGCCCTCCACCACGGCTTCCCTCACAATAATATAGTGGTTTTAGCATGTAAAATTTTAGTAATTATTGTTATTCTTTGACGGTGGCTGCCGCTGTGACTGTGAACCCGGTGCTAGCCGGTGCGGCGCAGAGCAGCAGACGACACGTAGCACAGGCGCAAAGACCTATGCGCGCGCTTCGTATATTCGCAAGGGGCCTTTGTTAATGAAACCATGCAGTCTACGTGCAGTGGTTTAGGAAAAGCTCAATAATTACTAGAGTTTTTTCGCCAGCATCGAGTTCATAGTGGTGCAAGCAAAATACCCTTGCCGCTACGGCGGTAGTACGCTGGCGGCCTCTCTCGTCGTTCCTCGGAAACCTTGCATAAAAATAAGAAGAAGCGCGGCAGAGAAAACAAGATACGTAAACAAGTCCCCGGCTGCCGAGCGTGTTTGCAAGCATTGCAACGAATCGTCATATAAAAGTAAGGTAACTAGGAGCAAGAGCACTGTCAACATGACCGATGTGATGAGCGTACCAACGCCAGTTATTCCTAACGCCTCTAGTGAGTCAAGCTGTAATGCGATTGCTGCCACGGACTGCGGCGGTCGCCTCGTGTTCTCCGATCTTACTGCCGGGACGCCCGCCATTGCAATGCTTCTCCGGAGCAAATGTTTTCTCGTAAGAGGTCCACTTCACCGCAGAAACGGCACTGAACGGACTGAGGACGAAGCCAGTAAAAAGGATATCGACTGTGTCAGTGAGTTGCGTTTGCAACTGAACGGGCTCTCCATATCTGGCGACGTTTTTAGTCTCCTGGAAGTCCACGAGGCGCGTGGCTCTTTGGATGCAGAAAAAAGGTTCCCGTGTGCTAACTCGCTCACGGGCGTGTATTCCATTTACCGCGGCGCTTCCTTCGTTTATGACCGTAGGTACCGTTCTTCTCTATGCACAATTCCTGTGGAACGCACACCGAACCTCGGCCGCCTCGAAGGGTGGGTTGTCGTCACGCTTCCCCGGCTTTACGCAAATTTATCATTCGGGGCTGCCATGGAGCATTGGTGCGGTGAGCCTAAGCTCTTGCAAGCATCGCGGCTTTGCATTAAACCAGCGCACCGCCACGACTGCGCCGTCAAGAAAGGAGCGGCTACCCCGAGCGCTCTGCCTCGGTTCCTTGTGCGGCAGTCGGACGGCATGCTCATGCTCGTGTTCCACACCGTGGCCACTAATCCCTCTACTGTGTCCGGCTCGTTTTGCGCTTGTAAATCGGCTTTTCAAATTGCATTCTCCAACTACCACTCGCCCGAAGAAGTGCACAGCGTGGCCATGGCAACTCCTTTTGCAAACGATTCCCTGGATGACGCATACAAAGTGGTCAACCTCCAGAAGACGTTATTCCTCTTCCTCTACAAAGCCAAGTCCGCATTTGGTACCTGGAAGACGTTTTATGTTGGCACAGACTTCGATCATCTTCAAGCATTGGAACTGGAATCTCCGGAGGCCGTGCGAACCTCTTTGACGAAAAGGGTGAGGTTATTTCGTTTTTGTTAGTTCCGGTTTTTGTTTCGTTTCTGTTCATGCACCTATTGACAAAATTATGTGGACCACCGAGCTATCCCTATCCGGTATATTGGCGTGGTCAAGCGCCTTGCGTAGACTTTAGCCCGTAATGTGGCCAGTTTTTTGAGGTACTACTGAATTTAACATCTCGTTAAAGCTCTAGTAAACAAACCGTGACAGTGCCGCGCTATAATTAGCAAAAGCTGTCAGTTTCTGACAGTTCTGACCTGTGGTTCTGGCAGTTCAAAGTAAATTGTCATATGCAGCACATGCCAATTAGGTAGCGCAGTTCAACTACAATGGGGGGGGGGGGGGGCAGAACACCTTTGAAGCAGGGAATACACCCGCCCCGAACCGCCCCCCTCCCCTCCGCACACACACAAAAAAATCGAAATTCTGGGTGAACCACAGCTCTGAAGAAACTAGCTGTAGGGTCGTCATTCTGTTGCTCAGGGAGTTCATTGTGATTGGGGGAGGTAGGGTTTGGTTAAAATTTCATGCCTTAGTGCCACCCCTGATACAGATAAGTAGAACAGTGGACGACTAATTCAAAGAAGAAAAATGTGGTGGCCTGCACTGCATTGGTGTAAATCGCATAAACTTTTACTAACATGGCAGTTTCTGTGTGCTAATTTCACTCTTTGACTTAACGTAGATGGAAAAGAGGTGAGATTTTCTAACATTTTTTTTATCAGCAAGAGTAATTTTGGGGCATGTGTGAACCTTGGCACAAAGTGTTTTTATGAGGTTGCTAAAACTGGTGTTTGGTGTTGTACACATTTCTCTGTTTCAAGCGTCCTTGAAATGCTAAACTACATTAATAATTTCTTGTGTGTTGGGGATTTTAGGCTATGCACCGCTGTTATGGCGTCAACCACTTTGCATATAGTCACAAATTCCACCACAAAGTTTTTGACTGCCATTTAGAGCATGGATATTCAAGCATGTACATATGGCTACCATATATGAACCCAGTTATTCATTTCATTTGCGGGATTTCAAAACTAGCAACTTGCTAGGATCTTGATTCTCTCAAAAAGAACCAGTTCATGTATCGATTCCACACAAAGGGACAAACTTGCTAAGTGTACCCTTTGAGTTAGTTTTTATATCATTCTTTTTCACATAAATAATTTTACCCCTTCTCCTGTGACCATTGAAGTAGTTTGTGAGAGATCGTGTTATGCTGGGTGTATGACTGATTTTATCCCTTACGCAAAGCATCACAGAGAAACAGCACGTAGTTCAGAGACAAAAATATGAAGTAGTGGCAGGAATTATGTTCACCACTAACACCTGTGGTGCTTAACTTTTTAGGCAGACCTGCTAAAACAGCAGAAGCAAGAAGCATGCAGGATAGGTCTTTGGTAGCGCATGCTATTGCTAGGAGAATGCATTTTCTTTTGAGAACTTCAGTACATTGTTAATGTTTCTTACAAAAAAATGTTACCTAATTACCCAAATTCGTGTTGTCATGACCTTACCGCTCACTGCAGCCAATTCGTGGATACACAGTTGTCCTGCCTTCGTTTGATCCCATTAGGGCATATAAAATTGGTTTAAATGAATTGATTCCTAATGAAATGAGAAGTTTTCCATGAATTTTGTGCTTACTTACCCTCAGCTTGGCAATGTGGTGTTTGCCTTTGCTTTGGAAGTGGGCTTTATATAAAGTATACTGAAGTGCTGTCGTACACTGTAGTGCATAGCCAGCATTATTGTTATTCATGAAGAACCATTCTACATGTCTTGTAAGTTTGGCTTGTGCCTCATTTTTATAAAGTCCAGCTCACTTTGTCATAATTGCATGTAGGGGTGTGTGAATATTCGAAAACTTTGAATAACAAATCGAACAGCGTTCTATTCGATTTGGTACTCGAATCGGTATTTATTTGGTAAAATTTTCGTATTCAGTATTTGGTAAAATATTCGGTATTTCTAATATGCCACCTAATATGCCCCATTCAAGTACTGAATCGAATGGGGCATGTTAAAAATACCAAATATTTTTATAATATTCTTCGAATAATTAGCACCGATGAAAAAAACCTCAAAGGAATGAAACTTCGCAACAGAGGGGGGTAACGTTTCTTGTTTTAATCATCGAATTACTAGAAGCATGCAGCCCAAGGTAGTACGGGACTATCGCCGCTATATAGATTACAAGATGAAGGCATTTTTGCTTAAAACTCCAATTTCACCGAAGCGACAGAGTCATCAGTCCACTATCTTCATCATGACAGTCATAGCGCTGATGACTCGTGAATATTGCATAATATTTATACATCAGTCTTATTTAAAAGGTGTTGACGAAGGGCAGCCTTGAATACTGTAGTCACTACTGTATTTCAACCTGTAGTTACAAAATATTTCTAAGGCTCTAGTTGCTGCTGTATACGAGCTTGCCTAAGTTTACATAATCGTGGTATCTTTTGCCGGTTAAAGTAATCGTAATGTTTTTTTGTTAAATCTGGTGAATATTTGTTTCAAATAAAATGTTGTGGAATTCTTGGGCTGTTTCGAGAATGGTTACATCACCATTCTAGGGCTGCTTTGAAAATGGTTGCCTTACTATTCGAAAACTATTTCAATTGTATTCATATTCGGTTCAGTGTCATCGCTATTCGATTCGTATTCGATTCGTTTCTAAAATTCATTATTTGCACCCCCCTAATTGCATGGGCGTTGCCGATGTTAAGGTTTACAGTTGCCCTGATAAAATTAAGATGTTTGCAGAAATGAAATTGAATCAGCTCGCACAAGACAGGGTAAATTGGAGGTCATTAGCGGAAGCCTTTGTCCTGTAGTAGACATAAAAATATAGGCTGATGATGATGATAATGATCTACAGGAAGCTCTATGTAAGTTTGGGTGTGCACAGTTTCCAGTCATTTTTGCCCTGGCTTTGGTTTTGTTGCGTATTCCAGCAATTTGCATAAAAAACAACACAGAGTTCATTTTTAGAATCAAATTTATTGGATGGAAAATAAGAATACCAATGCAGCTTTCCAGATGTATAGAGATTCATTCTTATGTTGCTGCTAGAATGATCTGAATGAAAAGTGTTTCTACATTATGCAATTACTACTTCACCATTTCTGATGCAGCTGTCCCGGCAGACGCAGTTCTCAAAGTCCAACTCGTGTGAATCACCAGAGACCAACAAAGCGGAAGACAAGACCAACTTGGTGTCAAAGGCACCGCCTGTCTGTAAGTGCACAGCTTTATATTGTTAATTGAAGCAAATGTTACACTTATGCACTGCACTGACTTTTTTTGTTTAGCAGAGGTGGAAGTTTTTGACAACCTGGTGTTATCAACGTTGCTTCTGCATTAACTTGTGTATGAATCATTTTTCAGGCCGCCAGCAACGATCCCTCTCCGAGTCTTCTGCATACCAGGTGTGTGCTGCTGGTCATTTTCTAGTGGGGAGATATGCTTCAACGGTAACAAAAAAAAAATCAAATTTTGTAGCTTAATGCTCTGAAACTTCACAATGTGTTATAAGGGATGTCATTCTTGTGTTCGGCACCATCTGAGTGCAGGCACAAGGCAGAACTTTAACTCTCGATTTTGTGCTAAGCTGCAGAACGCCATATCCACTTAGCGTGTTGGGTAATTTGTTAACACTAGTGTGTACCAGAACTTATTAGCAAAAGGAAGCAGTGAAGTAAAAACCCTCTTGGCTAGCCCTTGAAAAGGAATATTTGTTTACTCTGACATCCACCTGTGCAGCGCCCCCACTTCAAAAAGCTAAGGAAAATGAAACTAGGTCATGCAGAAAGCAGTGCAAGCTTTCTGTGTAAATGTTGGGTATTCTCACGGCTTTTACTGAAATTAAGAGCTCTACCTTGTGTGTTTTCATTTCTAATTGAGATGTCACTTTTAATGTGAGCATTTGGTTACTACTAGAAAAATGGGGCCCCATGCCTGAGAGGTCTTATTTGCATCAAGTTCTGATAAACCTCCAGTTGAGAGGTTTGGCCAGACTATCTTGGACTGCTTTTCACAAGACATTCTTATGTGCGCATTATATTTGTGCTTATGCAGTGTGTGATTTGAACCTTGCAATATCGTAGAAGATGCTAAGCCAAGGCTCGTTGATGCATTCTTGAAGCAAGCATCGTGTTGTCTAACAACGCGATGCTTACTTCCTCTTTCTTTCTATAGTTCTTTTTTTTTCTCTCTCTACTTCTTTCTCCCTCTTTCGTTGATGTCCTCTCTGTCTCTCTTTTTCTTTCTGCATTTCTTTCGCTCTATTTCTCTCTTTCCCAGTATGCTTTACTCTCCCCTCCTCCTCACCATCACATCTCTCCTCCTCACGCTCACTTCCCTTTCCCACCCCCTTGCTACATTGTACTATACAAGGTGATGCTATGCTCTGCTAGCGTGCCTGGATAGCCGAGTGGTAAGGACGCTTGCCTTCGGATCGAGGATGCGCGGGTTTGAAGCCCACCTCGTGAACAATTTTTTTTCTGCAAGGATTTTTCTGTCACTTTCGTCATATCCTTCTTTCCATCTCTCTGTTTGTTTCTCTCTTTCTTTCTCTCTCTCTCTCTCACTCTGTACTTGTTCTCAGGTAGCCACACAGTGGCACATACTTGTCAAGATGATGATAGTATGATGATAATTTTCTCCGATAGATTCACAAGGAACGATTTGCTAAACAGCTTCGGTGTTAAAAAAAAGAATGCTGAAATGCGAGTGGAATTTTCGGTCAGAGGAGATTTGCGGAACATTTAACTTTCTTTTCACTTATTCAAGCCTTACACATGTTGATGGATCGTGAAAAAGCAGAGGGACCATCTAAGCTGATATTCGCATTTTAATAGTTAGTACTCTTATTGTCATCAAAAGAAAAGTGCATTATAATCTTGTTTTGGTAGGGATCATGCATTTTTGTATATGGCTAGCGATATCTACCAATTTGACATTCTTGAAAAGGAAAGCTTTGCTAGGTTGCGTGGAATTATTCATCCCACTCGATCTTAATTTGACACCAGAAAAGCCTTCATATGGAGTTCAAAATTCTTTATTTAGTTTTCTTGCTATAGTGTTCATCATACTGCATAAACACCAGCGCTTTGGCCCCTCTGGTATACTTCAGAAAAAGGGAATAGCGAGAAACGGAAGCCTTCTCATATGAACTTTCTGTGAATGCAAAGACATGCTATTGTTTTCTTTTATGTCATTTCGAAAGTTGTGTAAGTAATGTACTTCACAAGGGCATTGATTCAGCTTAATTGGTTACTCATGAGAACAAGGCACAAACAGTTCAGAAGAGACATACAAGTCATAGAATAACAGAGATGAGCCAGTTGGTACGTATTCATGTCAAAAGACTAGGCGTGCTAACACGGACAAAAAAAAAAGTCAAGACACCACAAACGCCAGCGTTTGGAACAAATGCTGATGGAAAGCACATTGTCTTCTGATAGTCAAACAAAGCTTTTCATGTGATGCAAATATGTTCGAAGAAGCAAGATGTTCCCTTGACAGTAATGGAAGATATGAAGTTAACTGTTTAGAGTTGTGTATGTGTGCAGTTGTCAACAGCCAGAAGCAAAGCTTTCATGTCCTCTTATGTGGTTTAAGCATCTAGAGAGTGGACCACTTTTGGGGGAAGCAGCCCCATTAATATTTGAGAGTTCATAAGCGTGATGCATAACCGATGCGCAATTGATAAGCATAACCGATGTATGGTTCATAAGGATAACCGATGTTTGTCATAAAATTTTAAGTATCCTTTCATTTATCAACGGCTTCATTAGCCGTCATATCAGTTGCATTCTTATCATGATGTAGAAGAAATGTGCAAGTCTTGCTGACTTGAATACCTGTGAAGCCTTTTCTTTATATGTGCGTACCCTGGACATAACGCTTGACCACCTTATTGCAGGAGTGCAGTGTAATGGCCATTTTAACGCGATAGCGTTAAAGAGCTCGTATCGCAGAAATTCCGCCATCGGCGTCGGTGTTGGCGCCGTTGGTTGTGAGCGAAAAATCATCATCTTGTCCGTGACCGAAAAATCGAAAAAGCTGCAAATAAAATAAATAATAAAAATGTTGGGTCTGAGTGAGATCGAACCCAGGCCGCCTGCGTGGCAAGCAGGTGTTCTACTACACAGCCACGCCTCTGCTTGGAGCTGCGCTGAAAGTAACTTTCATGCTTCCCAAAAATACCCGTCCTGTATATGGGTGTCACAGTATGAGATGTAATATCGCAGTAATATTGCGTGGTACAAGTGTACATTGCCATCGGGTGTCACACCATGTCAATATCATAACGACTTGGCGGTTTAAAGACAGCCACCCATCACAAAAGGCACACACATTACTGCGCGTATTCCCTTAAAGGGGTACTGACACAAAATTTCGCGGCCGAGATAGCCTGCTGGATCGATTCCCGTGTACGTGCGTTTACCATCTGCAAAATATCGACAGCGAATAAAGCTTGGAAGGTATTTTATATGAATTTTGAAGTTCGCGAGCGCGATCCAGCATTATAGGCCGCACCTGGTGCATTGACACCCTCGGAGGTGACCCGAGGTGACCCCCCTACTTCCCCTACGTAACCGTTGCAGCCGGTACAAGTTATGATGACTTCGTAGCCGCCATTTATGTTTTGACACGCTTCTCGACGAATCGCTCCTTGCCAGCGGGTCAAACCTGAAGTGATTCGCCACGTCGAAAATTCCTTCCATCCCCGCCGCAAGAAAATCGTCGCCATCAGACGACGATGAGCCCGACGACGACAGACTGCGCGAAAATGCGTCACTGTTCTGTGTGCTCACGTGACCGAGCGTTTCACTCGCTAGGTGGTGATAGTTGCACCCGGCTGCTTGTCGTTTTTGGAGCTCTGTCAAACCGAAACTGAGGCTGTGTCGGTAATGAGGAGCTTGTAATTAATTATCTGTCGCGCGCTGCAGCAAACGATGTGCCGTGTTATGACTAACAGGCCCCCAGCAACACATTGCAGCAAAAAAACACGGGGCAAAAATTTTTCTGTCAGGACTCCTTTAAGACCACGTAGTGGGTGCATCGCAACTTCGAGAAAGTTTCTCGCACACAATTGCTCCTGGTTTAAAGCATGCTACCCATTACATAAGGCACACACCTTAGTGCGCGCATTCTGTTAAACACTCGTAGTGTTCGAATTAAGTGCGCACTAAGGGCAGGATATCGCTATCGCGTTCAACTCTTAAAGGCGAAGCTTAAGCGTCCCCCAATTTTCGGCACATTTCCAATGTTAAAAAAAAAAAAAAAGCCAAGTAACCTTGTTTTATCGGTTGGGACATGCTGATTACCTTACTCTTGCGTGCTTCTGCATGTAGGTTGACACATGCACAGTGTGATCGACTGTTGCATTCTAATGTTCAGCTCTTGCTTTGTTTGAGCTTGAAGTTACAGTGCCAGCTGAGGTGGCTGTCGGTGCATAGCTTCCGCTGTTGTAGAAGGGTTGCCAGTGTAACCAACCACAAGTCATCGGCTGCATTATTTGGTGATTCTAAACATAGTATAGAGGAAGGAGTGCATGTAGACTGCACTCTTGTTCCACTCAATATCAATTTGTGCTTTACATGTGTAGAAAATTTAATGAGTTTTGAATTGAGGAGAAAAATTGGCCTTCAAATGTTTTTTAATCGGTGGTGGGACGCTGTTGAACAAGTCTTGCATGAAGTAGAGCTTTTTCAATGCATCAACAGCTTAGTGTGTCATCTCTGTGGCAGTTCAACATGAATTATAAATACCAAAATAGCAGTGCTTGTAGGAAAAGAGATGTGGCAAGTGCAACAGTGCAAACTCATGTTGTTTATGCGCTTTGTTTTCTAATAGCTCAAGAAATTTGTCCTGCCACTGTTTCGTGTTGTAGCATGTGACTGCATTCTGCAACGCATCTCGCAAATGAATTTGACCTGTGGCCACGTGGGCCTATGTGTCATGATTCGCGTAACATTGTCACTTTTTGAGCAAGCATGAATGGTGTAAAAAGTTTTCTCTTGTGATTAATTGAGATTTCTTGCAATTCTTTTAGATACCCCAGGTGTCTCGACGAGGCATTCTGAAGAATGGCACCGACTGGAGACGTACCACCTCTGAGTCAAGTGATGAATTTCTGTCATCCTTGTCCCTCGATTCAGACACTTCACTTCCAGCCAGCTCCCTTGAAAGCGTCCAACCCAAAAAAACGGTTAGCTTCAACGACCACATCAGCCACATTGTATACAGGTATATCTCTTTCATTTTCTCATTCTAAGGGGTACACTACAGACAGTTAGTAGTTGTAGCAGTAAATTATGTTTCTGCGATGTCTAAAAAAAAACTTATCCTGAGAAGGGGTACGCCAGACAAGAACACAGGAATGAAAGATATATGTGACATCATTTTTAAGGATCCCGCACCAGCCTACCTTGATGTTATAAATATATTGATATCTACACAAGCCTACTTACTTTTTTTAAAGATGGCCTAAATGCATTGGACTCGAATATGTAGAGCCAAGGTGTGAACTTGGGAAGTTTTCATAATGCATTGGACTCGAATATGTAGAGCCAAGGCGTGAACTTGGGAAGTTTTCATCTTCTACCGTATATACTCGCATAATGATCGCACTTTTTTTTCAAAAAAATTGACGCCAACTTCGGGGTGCGATCATTACGCAGGGTAAATTTTCCGTGAAACAATATTCTGAGCACCGAAAACGCAAAGAAGTCGCTAATCTGAATTCTTATGATAGCTATCATGAACATAACCAAAAATAAAAGTAGAGTAAGGCTTACCTTTGTAATAAAATGCACGCATTATGCAGGAGCTACATGCATGGAACACTGCCCTTTTATTTTTGAACTCTCTGACCCCCTAACGTTCATTCTGAGTCCGAAGCGTCACTGGCGTCAGTGTCGTCGCCGCACGATTCCCTGTCGAAATCGGCAGTGTCTTCACTGTCCCACAGACGGTCATCTTCTGTCCCGTCGAGCACGTTGGAAATGCCAGTCTTCTTAAAGCTCTTGACGACCACCTCGTCGGAAATGGTACTCCATGCTTCGAGAATCCATGAGCAGAGGACTTCCACGGAGGGTCTCTTGATTTTGCCGCTTGGCGTGAAATCGTGGTTGCCCGCCGCCATCCACTCTGCGTACAGCCTCCGGACGTTGTCCTTGAACGGTTTGTTCAGTGACACGTCCAGAGGCTGTAGCAGCGAAGTTAGACCCCCAGGGATCACTGCGATTTCCGTGCGCCGCTCCTTCAGCTCGGTACGGACACTGTCAACGAGATGGCCCCGAAAGCTGTCCAGCACAAGAAGTGAAGGAAGCAGAAGAGCTTTTGCTCTTCGCCCCCAAACCGTCTTGATCCAATCGGCCATGAGGTCTGCCGTCATCCACCCTTTTGCTTGAGCGCGGATGTGGATGCCATGGGGAAAGTTTCCCTTCGGAATTGTTTTCCGCTTCAGAATCACGTACGGCGGCAGCTTCCGCCCGTCTGCCGTCCCACTGCGAGCATCACGGTGCACCGCTGCTTCTCCGCACCACACGTTTTCACGAGCACACTTCGAGCACCTTTCTCGTTCACAGTAGTGCTTCGAGGCATGTCAAACGTCAACGGCGTTTGGTCGGCGTTGCCTTTCTGTGACAGCAGGAAACCGTTCTTCTGGCGTATCCTCGTGACGAACCTGTGAAAATCGATCACTTTGTCTTCGTACGCGGATGGAAGTCGCTGGCACAACGACGTCCGCCGCCTCAGCGACAGTCCATTCCGCCGCATGAAGCGTGTCGTCCAGCCGGAACTGGCGCGGAAGTCCTTTGTGGCTATTCCCAGCCTCCGGGAAACTGTGCGCGCCTGCGTCCGTACCATGTCTAACGACACGGCACAACCGTCTTTGCGCATGTCCCTCACGTATTCGAGGACTGCCTTTTCGATGTCAGGGAACTTGCCCGTTTTGGGTCCGCGGAAAGCCCGGCGCGTGCTGTTCGTAGCCATGAGCTTCTCGCGCTGTTTTTTCCAATATCGGATCCGGATTTCGTCGACGCCGAAATGTCTGCCGGCAGCGCGGTTTCCGTGCTCTAGCGCGTAATCAAGCGCCTTCAGCTTGAACGCGGCAGTAAAGCTCGCATACCGCCCCATGGTGAAACGGTGCTTCAACAGACGATCACAAAGCACAGCCAAAAAAACGTGGTGTCGAGTGACGCCGTGACGAGCGACTGGGATGGCGGCGACACGGCTTTTTCAGGAATTAATGGGAATGCGTCGGCAGCTTGTTGCTGCGGGATGACAACAGGTCGACCAACAGGCGGCCGCCGCTGTAACAGTGCGGGATAGCAAAACAAACATGGCGGCCCACAGAGCGAAGCGACCACATTTCTTTTTTCTTCTTTTCGTCAGTCACGGTGGTTGTGAGTACGTCACGCGCGTCAAAACAGTCTCTTCTGTCTAAATAAGGAATGCTTTCATTTAAATCAGTAAATTTACGGCATTAGCGTAGTGATGCCTGCTTTCAGATCACAGAAACAAAGATGGGCGCGTTCAGCTGCCACAGACATAAAACACATGGCGGGCATTCAGTGAAAACTGCGGCATTTGCCTTTACTGCAATCCTAAATGGCACGTTTCCGCCAACGGTGGGCAAAAATTACGAATATGTTTGGTGCGTGCAGTTCACTTGGCGAGTTTGGAAGAGTTATTAATGCAACATTCGACAGATGATAAACGCGATGATCATCGGCTAGACTTGGCACACGACATATCGATGCGGCAAGTTCGGGGTGCGATCATTACGCGGGGAAAAAGAAAAATCGAATTTAGACGACAAAATTTAGGGGTGCGATCATTACGCGAGTGCGATCATTACGCGAGTAAATACGGTACTCTGCCACAACAGCCTAAATCAGTCCTACGCCCATTCCCGTACAATTTTTCTGCAAAAGCACCATAGAGATACGATGGGGTATCATCATACAGTCAAACCCGGATATATCGAACTCTCAGAAAAACGTCTGTCAGTTCGATATAGGGCATAATTCGATACTATAAGTGTGCTAAAGAATTGGACGTCGTAAGTTCACATACCATTCATAAAAGCAATTTATTGACGAAGCTAGCTTCTTTTCGTCGGCGTTGAAGATATCCCAGGGTTCGTATCTTGCTGTAATGTCGGGCCAGTTTTCTTGCATCCATTTGTTCACACTGTCGAAGTCCACAGCTCAGCTTTCGCTAGTAACCGCTTTGCCGACAATCTCGTGCCTTTCTTTGAACCGCTGTAGCCAACCGGAGCCACCTTGAAAATCCTCCCTGCCAAGGAGAAAAGCCATGTCCTTTGCTTTTTGTTGGATCATGGGGCCGGACACGGGGAGGTTGTGCGACCGAACGTCGACGAACCACTTGTACACGGCTGCCTCGACGTCTTCATACACGGCCGTGCGTACGCATCGGGCGCCACGGGCACCGGGTCTTTTGTCCGCTTTATCCCTAATCTCCGCTTTATTCTTCAAGGTCATGCTGAGAGTGCTCCTCGGAATCTTGCACGCTGCCGTGATGTCCGACTTCTTCTCACCATGTTCGACTCGATTTATAATTTCGAGCTTCACGGCGAAAAGCAAATTCTGCCGCTTCACGCTAGCCATCACGGCACAGGCACACAGTGCAAAGCACAACGAACGAGAAATGCAGGGAGATAACTCGCATGACCCGCGCGCTCACACGACGAGAATACAAGAGGCCCTGATTGGCTGTCTCAGCAAGCACTCCTGGCGGGTCAGGATCATTTTTTGCAGGGGGGTGACGGCGGCTCAACTGACGCGGCGCGGTCACGGTAGGGACAGCGGGTCATGCACCGCCGGGTTAAACCACTCTTAGAGTGAGCGGTGGGGAAAAGCACCAGTTTCCCCGCCGCTACGAGGGAAAGCCAACTTCCGGGGCACTTTTGCCCCGCTTGACGTTCAATATATCGGGAGTCGCTGCTATTGTTCGATGTAACCATAATTTCCCTATATATTCTCACTGCAACTATAACGTGTTCAGAAGTTGTTCGATATACAGGATAATTCTATGTAAACGGGTTCGATATAGTCGGGTTTGACTGTACCAGCATACTAATGCATATGTATGTGTTAAATAGTGTCCGCAGCATCAAACTTGTTGACAAGACGCTGAAGATCTATCTTATTGGCAAGAGATGGCTCAACCACAAGCAGAGCTAGGTCGCTCAGACAGGTATTAGTCATCTTTCTGCGAAGATAAGTCTTCAGTCTTCGAAGGCACTAAAACATGCACTTGCAAGATGATGACAATGCCTGTATTGTCACTGCGATAACACCTAGCTGGTGCAGTTTGTGGAAGTTCATATTCTTTCAAGACGGTCGCCAATTGCAGTGGTGTCTTGTATCGTGCACTTCCTTCCGGCTTCAGTGCGCAGAAGTAGTTTCATTACCAGCTTGCACTCTACCTCAGTGCTCTCGATGTTGCGCGCATAGTGCTCAGCGAAAGCTTGAGTAAGACCTCCGTAAAATTCTCACTCCGGGGGTGGAGGGCGCTGACTCTGCAGAGTACACCATTATTCTCCGTGAACCGCCTGGTCTGCTCTGCTGTCGGGTGGTCCAAAATGGGTAGAAAAACTTTGGTGTTGAATGCATTCGGTAAATTTCTCATTTCAGGGAACTCTTCAATGGCTGTGTGTTCCATGAGGCATGTCTGACTAAGATTGCAGTCCCTACATAATTTGTAGTAGGTCCAGAAAAATGTTAAGGCAGCTGAGTTCATTGGTAAATAGGCTTAAATGGAAGACAAATGAGAAGTTAATTTGCTCAAGCAGACCCCTAGCTTCCATCGCCCACCTGCTGTTTGTAGTGATGACTTCGGTGAGACATACGAGGATAGCAGTAAAACTTTTCATTGCCTCTGTGCAAGCCGCTATCTGGCAGGCCCATCGTGTATCGCTGAGACAAGCTTTGTCACTACAAAGATATAACCTTTTCTGCGTATCGATGCACAGATAGTGATTTGCAGATCCACTCAGGAAGACAGGCATTCTAAAAAATTGGCGACGCTTGCACTAAGCCGTGCAAGCCTTGAAACAGTGAAACTGGACGATTCTCAAGACTAATCTGGTTTCTTCTAGGTTGTTTTTAGGCCTTAGCCAGGTGATGAGGATTGTTTCTTGGTTGCTTCTAGGTTGTTGCTAGGCTTTAGCTAGGTGATGCTAGGTTGTTTCTGCATTTATTCTCAGCGCAGAGAGGTTCGAGTTAAACCACACACAGTCTCAGGCACGACATGGATGTCCAACCAGAGACAAACTCTTGCTGAAACCAAGCATTCGCACCTCTCGTAGATCTATGGGCCCATCATCGTTGGCATAGGCCTTCCACCTCATCGGGGTCTTCTTGCTGCCGCCGTTGCCTTTACCGTCCCCTAGTGTTGGGCTAACTGTTGCCCAACACTAGGGAACTCTAGGGTTGGGGAGAGAGAAAAGAGAAAAATGAGCATTATTAGGAGCAGGCAAGAACCTTCACGGGTGGACAGTCTTCTTAGTCCACAAAACCGTGGTCCCTGACCATCTTGCTGGTCCCCGTTTATACTTGCGTCATCGGTGATTTAGTTTTCAGGTCAGACAGAACAGAATAAATGCATGACAGAGTGCTCTAATGTTACAGAACCCCTGCTCAGCAGTAGCCTCCTTTAGAATGTTGGAGCGCATGGCACGAAAGCGTTACATAGGCGGCCCGTACAGCAGATAGCGTACAGTGCGCAGTTGTGAGACACAGAACACAACCTTCACAGCAGAAGCATAGGAAAGATACGTTATAAGATTTCATTATATAATTACGTAATTGCTCTGTTGAAGGAAAACTTCGCCTCGGTTGTTTTCCCAGTATGCAGCCGACAATGACCACTGATGAAAGTGTGGGGGGGGGGGGGGCAAGCGGGGCTAGTGCCCCTCTTCGCCCCCCCCCCCCCTCCCCCAGGCAGATACGCCTATGCTTTCCTTTCATCCCTTCTTCATGGCTGGCAAATTGTGGTGATAGTAGCACAGGTGAGCACAGAAGCTCTGACCACTGACAAAGCACGGAAAAAACAAAAAGATTGGCATAGAATCATTAAGTTATCTCAGCCTAGGTTCTCATTATAGGCTTTTACTTTCCTTAATTTTCTCTCTCTTAGAATATTGAGTACAGTACCGCAAAGCAAGTAGTATGTACTTATGTGATAGGATAGGTGTCAAATGGACATGAATCACATGTGTACCACTCAAAATAAGGTGTTGTCCAAGTTTTTTTGTTCGAGTGATCTCTTTTAAACGAGAAAGGAGATTCAGGAGAAGGGGATTGTTCCCAGCTCCTCTCTCCGCCATGGAAATCGCACCATCTCGCCTCATTCTCTGCCTGTGACTCGTAATTTTATCTTGCTGCCTAATCCTTCCCGTCCCTAAGCTGCGTTTTCCTTCTCTTGCCACCTATTTTGTTCCCTAGGTTGTCTTAGTCCAGGTGTTGATGTGACTTGATTTCTAATTACCTTGTTGAATATTTTTTACGTTATCAAAAGCAAACTAACGAGCCTCTGATTCCTCAAATGGTTAACATCTTTCTTCTCATGGAACTGTGTGATGTTGGTATATTTCAAACTTTGATATATTTTACAGTCCTGAGGTAATATGAGTAGGGGTGTGCGAATATTCGAGTCTCGAATTCAAATCGAATAATACCTAATCGAATAGTTCGATTTGACTTTCGAATAGCCTGTATTAGAAGTTTTGAATAATTCGAAAGGACGAATATCTAAAATGTGACAAAAGGCCAATGGTGCAACTTAGAGTGGGATTGCTAAAACTGACGCTAACGTCGTTACAGTAGCCCTATCGTTGAAACTTTCACCGATATTCTGGTTTAAAAGAGGGCGCGCATGTTTATTTTTAAAGAATACTATGTGATTTTCGCAAAAAAAAAAAAGATACGTGAGGAAACTGTCAAGCCCTTGCCAATTTCGCGTCCGAAATGAAGGCACGGACTTCTTGCGTAGTTCAGTTGCGTATGCCGTAAGCACCGTAAAACATCCCCGACTTTGGCCCACGAAACCCTTAGTGATTGGCTTCATATGTGACAATTTGTTCACGCTGTGCAGTCGCCACTGCCGCATCGTCGAGCATGGAGCTGCACTTTATCCATGTATTGTGGAAATCGCTTTGCGATGCCTTCCCATTCCTGCTACCGAGGTGCCCAGTGAGCGCATGTTTTCAACCGCAGGAAACAATGTAACATCACGGCGAGAGAGCCTGAAGACAGGTCATGTGGAACAGCTTGTGTTTCTGCATGACTATTTGTACTCTTTCTGTAGTAGTCACTCGCCACCCGTTATGTGCTCGTTGCTTTTCAAATTTCATTGCTTTGTTTATTCTGTCAATTTTCAATGAAATTCGTTGTATCCGATATTCGATTTGATATTTTTGGCCACTGTTCAGCGCTAGTATTTGATTCGAATTCGATTCGAGGTGAAATTTTACTATTCGCACACCCCTAATTATGAGTCCAAGGTTGCTAGGTTTTTTGCTTAATAAATCCTTAGCCTTTCATCAAATTGGTTGTTAGAATCTGCTGGTTTTCCTTCCGACGTGCAATGCAGAGCCCTTCTAACCTCATTGTTGTATTATATACAACAATGAGGTTATATATATATTGTTACGAGGCATTGTGGATGAGCACGCCGTTGGAGACGAAGAGACGAGGAAGAAGCGGGTATGCCGCGCGAGATGCTGGCAGCCATTCGGTGGCACAGTTGCTTGTAAATATTGTAAATATACTTGCTGCTGTCTCTCTCGTGTATTCGTCATCCCCGTGACAATTTGGTGGAGCTGCGGGGTACAAGAACCGCTGTACAACGGAGCTCCGCAGTGGTCGTCGACTCGGAGTTTCCAGGATGGAAGACGAGACCGATGCTATGACTACTCCTGCATCGGCCACGACAACGCGTGCACCGGCCCCGGCAACGCCTGCACCGGCCACAACGCCGCCAACGTACGTGTTGACGCATCCGAAAAACCCTGGGACGTTCTGCGGTACGGATGAAGTCGACGTCGAAGATTGGATTGCTGACTATGAGCGTACCAGTGCTCTCAATCGTTATGACCCGACTCTCATGCTGGCCAACGTGCTCTTCTACCTGAAAGGCACGGCAAAGGTATGGTACGAGAACCATGAGGAGGAGATCGGAAGTTGGGACACATTTAAGCGAAAACTGTGCGACTTGTTTGGAAAGCCCATGGGTCGAAAGGCAGCCGCAAAGAAAGAGCTATCCACCCGTGCTCAGACGTCCACTGAACCCTACATATCGTACATTCAGGACGTGCTGGCTCTTTGTCGTAAAGTCGACAGCGACATGTCGGAGTCGGACAAGGTTGGCCACGTGCTGAAGGGTATCGCGGACGACGCGTTCAATCTATTACTGTGCCGGAATTGTGCGACCGTCGACGAAATCATTGAGGAATGCCGGCGTTTTGAACAGGCCAAAAGCCGACGTATTGCAAAGCCATTTTCTCGGCTGCCAAACACAGCTGCGACGTCTTCATGCGAAGATGGACTGACCTCTCATCTGCAGTCGTCACCGGCATCCGATATTACACGAATCATCCGTCGGGAAATCGAAGCAATTGCACCTGCTCTTCCCAACAACGGTCACGTTGATTCGCACCTGCCCTCAGTTGCCCTCGTCCAGTCAATTGTGCGGGAGGAACTCGGCAATTTGGGCTTCGCTGTCTGCGCCGTTGCTCAGTCCCGGACATCTGACGTTCGCCCAAGATCGCCGCCTCGCCCCAGGTCGCCGCCCCAGGAACAACGGTTTGCTCCACGGTCTCGTAATCCGGCTGAATGGCGAACTGCAGATGATCGGCCGATCTGCTTCAACTGCCGCCGTATAGGTCACGTCGCACGACATTGCAACAACCGTTGGTCTTCGCCTTTAAGAACCCGGTATGCCACTGCTAGCCCCGCCGACAGCTACCGCCGTTCCCAGCCTCCTGAGCCGTACCACGATAACTACCGCCGTTCCCAGCCTTTCGAGCCATACAACGCCGATGCCACTGCTACGCCGCACAGCCGCTCGCCGTCGCCCCGAGGTCACCAGTCCCGTTTGCCGCCAGCGCGTCGCCCGTCGTCTCCGTCTCCTCTACGACGACGCCCGACCTCGCCGCTCAATCTTCGACAGGGAAACTAAGAGATGCAGCTCTTAGAGGTGATGCTGCATCTTCTAATTCCACCTCAAATCCTCTTCTTGTACTGCCGACACGACGAAATTTGATCGACGTTGACGTTGACGGCCTGGCTGTTTCCGCACTTGTTGATACTGGGGCGCATATTTCCGTGATGAGTGCTCGACTTCGTCGCCGCCTGAAGAAAGTTCTTACTCCGGCTGCTCCTGGTATGATTCGTGTCGCCGACGGAAGAAGTCCTGCCGTTATAGGAATGTGCACAGCACGCATCACGATCGCCGATCACCACACATCTGTTTTGTTTGCTGTTCTTGAGCAATGCCCAAATGACCTCATTCTCGGATTGGATTTCTTGTCTACTCACGCCGCCCTCATTGACTGTGCAACCGGCGTTCTTCAACTTGAACTGCCTCGGCTTGCTGACGGCGCAGCTTCACCGCCAAACCACTTGTGCTCTGTGGATTATGTTCGGCTGTCACCGCAAGCCGCCACGTGTGTGGCCTTGACGACATCACCACCTCTTCCCGACGGCGACTACATAGTGTCCCCATTAGTTGACGTGCTGTTGGCCCGGAATGTTGCTGTGCCGCATACCCTCGTGAATGTTGTCGACAACTACGTACAGCTCCCTCTCCTCAACTTCAGTAACTCGACCCAAGTTCTCCCGCAAGGCATTTCGTTGGCCAACATATCAGCACTTGATGCGTGTAACATCGTGGCATTAGACGCAGGAGAGTGCTCGTCCGGTGTTGCAGCCAGCTCAGCAAGCGCACCCCCCGACGAAATCGCGAAAATGATTGCGCCTGATCTTCTACCGCGTCAAGCAGCGCAACTTCGCCATGTTTTAACGACCTATAAGGATATCTTCGATTTCGATGAGCGCCCTTTAGGTCAAACGTCATTCGTACGGCATCAAATACATACCGGCGATGCTAGTCCTGTCAGACGGCGGCCATATTGTGTATCCCATTCCGAACGCCAGGTCATACAACGAGAAGTCGATAAGATGCTCTCAAAAGGCGTCATTGAGGCCTCCTCAAGTCCATGGGCGTCACCTGTCGTCTTGGTCAAAAAGAAGGATGGCAGCTGGAGATTTTGCGTCGACTATCGTGCCTTGAACAAGATAACCCGCAAAGACGTATACCCGCTGCCACGAATCGACGACGCCCTTGACTGTCTTCATGGTGCGAGATACTTCTCATCCATAGACCTGCGCTCGGGTTACTGGCAGATTTCTGTCGACGAGTTAGACCGAGAAAAAACTGCCTTCGTCACACCGGACGGCCTCTATCAGTTCAAGGTTATGCCTTTTGGGCTGTGCAACGCCCCGGCGACGTTCGAACGCATGATGGACTCTCTCCTCCGTGGCTATAAATGGTCAATCTGTCTCTGCTACCTCGACGATGTCATTGTCTTTTCCCCAACGTTTGAGAGTCATCTAACTCGTTTGTCGACCATTCTTGCTGTTTTTCGTCGAGCGGGACTCCAGCTGAACTCCAAAAAGTGCAATTTCGGCCGGCAACAAATCACTGTGCTTGGTCATCTTGTAAGTGCTACTGGTGTACAACCTGACCCTGACAAGATTAGCGCCGTCACGCACTTCCCTCTGCCTTCTTCTACTAAAGATGTTCGGAGCTTTGTTGGCTTATGCTCATACTTCCGACGCTTTATACGCAATTTCGCCACCATTGCCCGACCGCTCACTGACCTTCTAAAGAAAGACGTCCCCTTCTCGTGGGGCCAGGACCAGGCGGCTGCATTCTCGACGCTGATCAACTTGCTCACTTCACCACCAATACTGGCCCACTTTGACCCGTCCGCGACTACGGAGGTTCGCACAGATGCCAGTGGGCATGGAATCGGCGCCGTCCTCGCCCAACACCAGGGGGGCCAAACACGTGTGATTGCATACGCCAGCCGCCTTCTCTCCACATCTGAGCGGAACTATTCGATCACGGAGCGCGAATGTCTTGCGTTGGTCTGGGCTGTCGCAAAATTTCGCCCCTACTTGTATGGCCGTGAGTTCTCAGTTATTACCGACCACCACGCTCTCTGTTGGCTGTCATCACTCAAGGACCCAACTGGTCGCCTTGGTCGCTGGGCTCTACGTCTCCAGGAGTATGCCTTCGACGTAATTTACAAATCGGGCAGGCTGCACCAAGACGCCGATTGTCTCTCGCGTCATCCGGTGGACCCTGCTAGCCTCGCTGACCATGACAATGATTCTTGTGTACTCGCCATATCTGATTTGTGCGACATCGGCGCAGAACAGCGTCGGGATGCAACCCTCAAGATGGTCATCCACCAAGTCTCCTCGGGACGTTCCGACCCTTCTCTCCGCCAGTATGTCCTACGCAATGACATTCTGTATCGCCGCAGCATGAAGCCTGATGGTCCAGAACTTTTGTTAGTTATTCCCCGACACCTGCGTGCAACCATTCTTCAACATCTCCATGATGCTCCGACTGCGGGACATCTGGGCGTTTCACGCACCTATGACCGCGTGCGGCAGCGGTTCTTTTGGCCTGGCCTTTATCGTTCTGTGCGACGATATGTCGCTGCTTGCGAGCACTGTCAGCGGCGCAAACGTCCTGCTCTTCCTCAGGCCGGCCTGCTTAAACCTATTGACATTCCATCCGAACCATTCTTCCGCGTCGGTCTCGACTTGCTCGGACCTTTTCCTACGTCCGTGTCAGGTAACAAATGGATTGCTGTCGCAACTGACTATGCGACCAGGTATGCCATAACATGGGCCTTGCCAACTAGCTGCGCTACAGACGTCGCGGACTTTCTGCTCAATGACGTCATTCTTCGACACGGTGCTCCGCGCCAGCTTCTTACGGATCGGGGCCGCTGCTTCCTCGCAAGAGTCATCGACGAAATACTCCGTAGCTGCTCTACCGAACATCAACTTACTACAGCCTACCATCCGCAGACTAACGGTCTTACCGAGCGCCTCAACCGTACTCTCACGGATATGTTGTCAATGTACGTCTCTGCTGACCACCGTGATTGGGACGCAACCCTACCCTATGTTACTTTTGCCTATAATTCGTCGAGGCATGACACCGCCGGCTATTCGCCGTTCTTTCTTCTGTACGGCCGCCATCCTACGTTGCCCTTCGAAACGCTCCTCCCTTCTGATACCATCGTACCAAGCGTGTATGCTCAGGACGTCGCTTCTCGCGCCCGCGAGGCTCGCCGAGTCGCCCACGCCAGGCTCTGTGATTCCCAGGTCTCGCAAAAAGCACGCTACGATAACCGGCACCGCGACGTCGACTACCCGCCCGAATCTCTTGTCCTACTCTGGACGCCGTATCGACGCGAAGGCTTGTGCGAGAAGCTTCTCCCTCGATACACAGGGCCCTACAAAGTTCTCCGCAAGGTCACTGACGTTGACTACCTCATCACTCCCGTCCATCCGCTCTCGTCTTCTCCTACACCACCTACTGATGTCGTTCATGTGTCGCGCCTCAAACGCTACTACACTCCCAGTGCTGAATGACTTAGGAGGCGCCGTGACGGCGCTCCGTCCGCCGGGGGTGATGTTACGAGGCATTGTGGATGAGCACGCCGTTGGAGACGAAGAGACGAGGAAGAAGCGGGTATGCCGCGCGAGATGCTGGCAGCCATTCGGTGGCACAGTTGCTTGTAAATATTGTAAATATTGTAAATATACTCTCTGCTGTCTCTCTCGTGTATTCGTCATCCCCGTGACAATATATATATAGAGAGAGAGAGAGAGAGAGAGATGAAGAGACACCAAGGGGCTTGATTTCTGATAATTACAACCACAATCGGACAACTTAATTGAAATGAAGAAATCATGAAAGGAAGTGGAATTAGGAGAAAAACAACAGACCACAAGTGGGAGTTGAACTCACGTCTTTGCATTTTGTGTGAATTCATATTCTAGAACATTGCTCCACTCACTATAAAAATGTTGTCAGTGCCACCACTCATTAGTTGTGGTCACTGCGCTACATCGACACATGACAGCCATTCTGGAGAAGTGTAGTGTCTTTTTTTTTTTTCAGTTCGGGCTGGCACTGCGCTCGCTGAAGTTGAAGTTGAGAATTGCTTCAGAATACAGGGCTTTGCTCAATTGGGCCCCCAAACCACGTGGACTGCTTGTATGTACATTATCAAAAAGAAAGGTATTAGGGGGAAATTTATGTGTGGATGTATCGCTGATCACTAGGCAAGAGAGCGCCAGGCCCTGTAAATATTTGTGGAAGCCCTCCCAAGCTTCCCCTGTACTGAGTGTGACAGTGCATTTGTGTCGGCACTGTAGAGGTGTGTTTAGTTTCATGAAAAAGACAAGCTTATTTGCTGAAAGAAACAAACAAAAAAGAACTTCCACTTAAAAGAATCATGTCAATTTCTGTCGGTTATGCAGGACATCACACATTGGTTTCCTATCGTTTGTCACATTGAAATGTTGCTGCCAAGTAGCTCATAATACCCTCTTTGTGGCTCTTTTGCAGGGCCAATTCAAGTGTTTTAGCACGTCGCCGCAGAAACCAGAAAAAGGCAGCGAACAAGAAGAAGGCTGCTGCTCGACGCGCATTGAATCGTTGCGATTCAACTGACACGTCAGGTGTAAGCAGTGGCAGTGAAGCCAGCCTCGAAGATGTCTCGCAGAGCTGCCAGTTGCACACCTCAGAGTAAACCTGAATATTAGGGGTTATGACTTCCATGGGAAGTGTCCTCACACTAAGCGTTGGCTAACCGTCATACAACATAGTGTTATATTCACTGTTGCACTGACTTTTGGTCCTTGAGCATTATGCCAGAGATTTCATGCGACACCCGAGTGTTTACAAATCCGTGGGACTTTTGTTCATGAAATGCTAGGGTAGAAGGAATGCTCCACTGTCATTCATGCCTGCAGTAGTGCAGCTACTGCAATATCCCAGTGCTTTAGTGGCCTTTTGTGTGCCCTTACTGCATGACACAACTGTCTTGCTTGGAGGTTAATAAAATTTAATTTTCTTCATGGGTCATGCTGTAGAGCTGCATGTGCCTATACATTTACATTATTGCTTGGATTGCCAGCCTAGGCACTGGTTTACATTTGTAGAAAGTATTCCTTTTGCGCTGCTTGCTTGAGTATATTTATATGCTGGCGTCACAGAGGCATTTATATAAGGAACCAGCAGTTTCTTTATTATTTTCTTTTAGGGGTTTTCAAGGGGATTCATTAGCAATCTATATCATTTTGTATATAAATCCTGCGCCTTTTGCAGGGGAGGAAGATCCCAAAATATTTTTTGTATATGTGTAATTTCTTTACGCACATTGCATTAAGAAATGTATTTCCCTCTGGTGCTTTAGGGCATTTCCATCTGTTTCTTTACGTTCTGCAGTTTATTTGGGTGTATTTACACATTGCATCTATACATTTGAGAATTTTTTCAGCATAGGCCATCTGTGCTTGGCACGTTCTATTGCTCATTTTTGAGGCCATTTTGTTTTGCTTTTGCCTGTCCCTGTGATTTTTCTTTAGCACACACTTTTTGGTGCATCAGTCCTGTTTTGCAAGTGGTATTGAATAATTTTTTTTAGGAAGTTAAAGGCTAGCTTTTTTTTTTAACACTGTATGGTCTTTACATTAGCCCGAGGCACTAGGTAGGTGTTGAATTGTTGTCCATGTCAGTTCCCTGTGATATATTATACATAGTACAAACGTGGTGAGCTCTTTCTGCCTGACGGTGTCTTCCCATTCTATTGCAGCACAATTGATGTTCCACTGCCCATTTGTTACAAACAGTACACAAAGTTAGATACATCAGTGTCTTGCTTATAAAGCCAGCCATTGAGAGAATATTTTGTCAAAGCTGTTGCCATGATTGTTGAGTGTGTGCATAGGTTTGTGTGCATAAAACTAAACCTCTGTATGAGTGCTTAAGCTGTGTTGAAAGGATCGAAAATGCTTTATTGTGGTGCAGTTGGTGGCTTTGAGAAATATATGTTTGTCTTTACTTAGTTGTCTGTGTGTTTTATTGCAGCCATGGCAAGAATGTGGCAAGTGTTATCTCTACTCCATTTCATACTTGGCAGGTAATACTAGAAGGCTAAAAAGGGTTCTTTCACTGCTTGCACCTGACTTAAAAATAAATATGAAAAATAGCATTATCGCAGGAAATCTGAAAACAATACAACTTCGGGCACAGAATTAAAAACTGGAGTTTCTTTCTCATCCCAGTGTATTGCACCATTCTTTTTCAATATGGAATACCAATTCACCGAATGCTGTACTTATTTAGCATAACATTAAGTTTTACACTTTTATGTTGCAAAATACAGGCTGTATTAATTACATAGAAAACATCATATTCAACCTATTTACAACCAAAAGGACATGGTGACACATTTAGTATAAATAAATTTATACTTTATCAGTAGCTACCTGCAGCCCAAGGGACACCTAATTTGAAGCAGCATACATTGTGAAACACAGTGAGATTTCTATGACTGTACTGCTTTTGTAGTTTCCAGTGTCATTGTCTGGTTTATATAACCCCTTTAGGCGTGAATTATGATGCACTGTCTACGAATGTGTCAAATTGACGTACCATACCAAGGCACTCAATAGTACTACAGTCCAAAAAAAGGAAATTAAGTAATGTGTTGTTTTGTGTGAGTTTCAGTAATTATAATTAGTATGTAATTAAATATTTCATTATTCTGCAGTCAGTCGTGTTCCATTTTGACATAAAAAGAATGAAATCATAGGCTCCAAATGTGTGCACAATTAGTTTTTGGTTGCATTCATTTCGAGAAAAAAGTAATATACTTTTAACGTTGGTTCTGGAACACTGCACGTCAACGACTTGTCGAACATCGTAGTGCCTTCACCAAAGTGATTGGCTACAGTCATGCCTTATGTATTGTAGGGTGAAACCAGAGGTACAGTGACATAATGCTGTTTTCATCAGTGCCCATTCATTCAGATACAAGCTTACTAATGTTATCCACTGATAATGATTTTTTAGTAAGTGCATAAACTGTGAAAGTTTAAAAATGTGCTGGCACAAGTAGTATTGACTTAGCAGGTACAGCATTGAGCCTTGATTCCTAAAGAGTACAATAAATTTTCACTTCAGTGCAGCTAGGTTGATACATGCACCAAGTGTAGCGCGTTGCTAATGCAAGGGCACGAGTTGTGGATAGTGCAAGTGGCCATCCAGTGGTATTGCCAGTATTGCTTGCCGATGCGTGTAGCCAGGACTTTATTTCGGTGGGTGGGGTCCATAGGTCGGCAAAACTATTGGAGCTCACTCAGACTCACTCAAGAAATATATTTTGCTCCGAGGGCTCACTCGGACTCATACTCACCAAAATTTTCCTCAAACGGACTCATTCGGACTCAGACTCACTAAACTTTTTCTCAGCTGGACTCACTCGGACGCAAACTCGCCAACATATTAGTCAGCCAGACTCACTCAAACTCGCGGCTTCACCAGAGTCCGAGTGAGCCTGAGTGAGTCTACTCATGAGTCTGTTGGCGTAAAATTAGCTTTTTCGATCATGATGTCAATCCTCTTTAACGCCAATATCTCACATAATCAATGCTCTACGATACACCTTTTGATCTTGTACCTTCAAATACGATTTATCAAAATACATCATATATCATCATCATCATATATCGATCCAGTATTTTATGAAATATGCGACTCACACGAGATATTTTTATCGAGAACTTCCCATGAAAGGATTTGCAGGGGAAGGTCATGGCACCCCTCCCCCTAAAATGCCTCTGATCAATAAATATCGAGGTGGCGCATGAATGCTAGTGTGCCGAGATATGCGTGAATAGACTCAAGTATAAACGTAAGCCGTTACAAGGCAGATAGTAATGCTGAAGATGAGTAGATAGGACCATAAGTCGGCAACAAAAGGGGGAGCTCACTTGGACTCACTGAAGAAATATATTTTGCGCTAAGGGCTCACTTGGACTAGACTCACCAATATTTTCCTCTAGTGGACTCACTCAGACTCACTAAAATTTTCTTCAACCGGACTCAATCTCACCAAAATATTACTTACCCGGACTCACTCAGACTCACCGCATGATCCGAGTCTGAGTGAGCCGACCCATAAGCGAGTTTGGCGAAGTATGGTGGGGTCTGAGGTCCGACCCCCCAAATATATTTATGTTCGTGTGTGACAAAATCTAAAAATGCTGGTGTGCAGGGGTTGAACAACACTGCCCCCTGCCCCTTTCTGGCTATGGCTATGATATGCAACCACATCATGACTGAACTGCCGTTAGTATTTACTGGGTAAAGGAGGTGAAAAAGTGATACCTCCTGCTTATGTACAGGAGTGGCAGCAAAGGATGCTGCTTTTTATGTTGGATGCCTACGCTCAAATGTGTGCTACAATGAAAGCCCAGAAACGACTTGGCACATTGTAATGGAACATGAAGATGATTCACCCAGCAAGACCCATACTGTTCAGCAGTAGCGATAAATAAGAGTATTGGTGCGAAAAAAGCAGGGAGGAGGAATAACTTTATTTGGAGCCAGCAGAGGGGGGATTAGGCCCTTTGCCTTAGTGGTGGCCATAACCCTTGGGTCCTGGCGGTGTACTCGGCGAGGTGGACGGCCCAGAGTTGACCTGGGCCGTCCACTGTTCTACATAAGTAATCTTGCAGCCTTGAGGGGTCGCTTGGGGGCAGGAAAAAGATTAAGAGAAGTGCAGAATGAACCGAAATGCCAATTTATTTGTGCATGGCTTGCTTCCGGCAACACCGTCATTTTGCGACTTTCAAGCATGGAAGTCTGAGGTGTGACACCATGGAGTGTGACACCTAGTGACGTTGCCGTCTTTTTTTCCATTGGAATAAGGCAAGGATTATTCTGGTGCACAGAAATGGGGCTGTGAGACAGAGCGTGCGCACATGGAAAAAGTACCGAAGGGCAGCAAAGGCCGAGTACGTCACCCACGACGACCCCCTCTTTCTCTGAACTCCTCTAACTCACTCCCGCTGTGCGTTCGCCGTGTGTCCGCGCTGTTGTATCCGTGCTTGTTGGTGCTTCATCACTGCAAAATCGATGAACCCGACTTGAAACGAGGAGGCAGTGTACGTAGATGCTTGGCAGGTCCCCAGAGAGGTCCCGAAGCCAGTGCAGATTTAAGTCTGAGAGAGCAACGAAATGTGCTTTGTGGACTGGCTGGACAACCACGCAGTAATTAAAAAGCAAAACGTTTATCACTAATGGTACATTCGACTGGTCGTTTTCGAGCGCTTCGAAGGCGCTGAAAAGTGTGTAAAATAGCAACTAACCATTGCTACTAACATTATCCGGTCAAAACATAATCAGGAAGGAGAAAGATGACTGCATACCTGCTTGTTCTCGTTGAAAAGGTTTAAAGCTGTTGAATTCAACAGTTTCAAACTCAGTCAGAGCGCTCTCAAACGGCCAGTCGAATGTACTACCATAAATAGGTCCGTTCGATTCGACTGAACCACCGGAACTACACGAGGTGCTGCACCTTTCCATTCGTTTCAGCAGTGCAGCAATGGCGGCCTCTGAACCACGCCATTCGTTTCAAAAAGTGCAGGAGTGGTGCAGTCTTGCGCGTGCGAACTAGCAGCTGAGCAGACGACGCAGCATTCGGACGTAGGCGCTGTACCCACCTTGTTAACGTGAGACGTGTTTTGCCAAAGTGTTTGCGCTTCATAGACTGTCCACGTGCGGTTTGCCACCTGTCAACGTTTCGTGGACGACGTAAATTAAGCGAGCAAAAATAAGGTCTGCACCATGTCGGCACCTCGTCATTCGTTTCTAGTGAAGCACCGTGCCCGCACCACTGAACTCCTGCTGAACAATTTCTGAACTTCTCGTGCACCGCCGTGAACCGGTTCCGATTGGAGCAGGTGAACCGAACGGACCTAATAAGTATTCACTCATTCGTGATCTGCGCGCGCAATCTGCGTCGCATGGAGGAAGCGGATTTTCCGGTTGTAACTCAGTGTAGCCGGCACAATTGCTCACATGCGCCGGTTGCAACCAAAAATGTAAAAAAAAAAAGGCATGCATGAGGCTGAGTACATCAGCAGAACAACAAACTGCAACAAAATGTTATCGTAATAAGCACGGTGTGCATGTGTAGCGCTACCATAGTAGAAATGTTATAAATATTATAAAGCATTATTTCTTCATGCGTGTGTTTAAAAAAAAACGATTTACAACAGAGGAATAAGCAGATATTTGTATCGTCTTAAATGATTTAAGAGGGGCGACTCGTTCTTCTTGGTAGTTAGAGCTGGGTCACTCTAGTACAATTTACGCGCCTTGAACCACTTGAACACATCATCATCATCGTCGTCGTGTGGTCGGTGTGGTGCGCGTACAGTGTACTAGAATGGGGCAGTGGGCTCACTGCCGTATCCCTGCGCCGCGCCGCCATGGCCCTCTCCGCGTCGACAGCCTGGGCGCCCGCCAGGGGCGCTGCCGCCAGTTTCTCCTGAAAACTTCTCTTGCGGGGTGCGAAGCGCGTCCCCTGGTCGGGGTTACGCTGGTTACGAAGTTGTTCCGGGGGGATCAACAAACGCGGAGTTGAAGGCGGTAAGAGGGCCACCACAATGACACCTAAAAGAGACCACAAAAAAAAAAAATGGAGGGAGGAGGGGGTCGAGCATTTTATTCTTCTTTTAAGCTGATTCCCCTGATTCACGCCATTCATTCGTTTGAAGGACCTTTGTCGATCGTCACCACGCGTGCCGCTTTGCTGCACTTACGTATGCTTGTTTTTCTGAAGGATCGGCATTTGTGTCTGTCCGCAAACTGCAACTGTCTCAAAGACGGTCCGCCGCTGCATCTGGACGGGAGGGACGCGCTACAGCCTCCGGCGGTCGTGCACATAGGGCATGCAGCGTACGTGCAGAGAAATTGCTGGGGCAGCGTTTGACAACAAAAACAGCTGGACCCAACGAAGCTAGGAGTGGCCGCGTAGTCAAGTGCGGTATAAAAGCAAAAAAAAAAAAACAGGAGGGTGGTGACAGCAAAACCATACTCGTGTACAGAAAAAGGAGATGTAGAGGGGAGACATTAGGAAGCGGGAGACCCGTAGGAATTGGGCTCCTTTTGGGATGCTCCAGTGCCTGTTAGATCAACGTCGTCGTCGGCTGTTTATTGGTCGTGACCATTTCTGCATTGTTAATCATGGCAAGCATTTGCGCATGCATAGGCAGGGGTTTGCGTAAATAAAATCAGATCAGACGTCTATCAGGTCAGGAGGAGGAGCAAATCTGCCTGCTCATTGGCGGGTGTGCGGCTGTTCTCCTGATCTGAAAGGCACACAAATTGTTGGTAAGGGAACCACGCAATTAATACGAACGTGAAGTGATTGAAGCGCAAATCTGGAAACATATATGGTTTGAACAAATGCATTACTGTATCTGTCACTATCAAAGAAAAAGATTGCTTATTTAAAAAAATGTGGTTACTGATGTCATTCTCTCTGATTGTGAATCACACGTGTTTTATGTACGACGCATGCGCGCTTGGCTTATAAGGGAGTTAACGTTACATGTGGTTTCATTAAACCTGTTGCTAGTTCCAGCGAGCGTCTTCTCTTCTTGTGTAAGCGTCCGTAAGCTGGTTTTTTCGTTTCTTCAAGTATGTATACCAACAGGCCCAGCAACAGATTCTCCTATTACACAGACCAGCTCATACATGCGAATAAAAAAAAAGAAAAAAAAGTGAGGCGTTGTTGTGGGGCTCGAAAGGCGAGAGTGAAATCGCTATGATCGTTACAGTGGCGAAAGGGCATTGAAAATCGTATCGATCAGCAGGTCAAAAAAACAAAACAAAAACTTCAACCCCCCAACTACACGCCCTATCTGTTACTGCAGCGGCTACGTGGAGGAGCATTCATCTATGCAATAGCCGCTTAAAACATCGCCCACCCTTCGTAAATCAGTCACAACGACAGTAATTTATTTAACAACTCACAGAAAAATTGCATCAAAAGAAGCTCCGTGTGTTGCGCACCGTAACTTTGACTTTTCTTGCGCGCAAAACAGCAGCGCGCGCTAGCCGCGCCCAGCAATCCGCCGGAAAGTTTCAGGTGACGCTGGGAGCCGCGCCGCCTGTCGGCGGCGACATGAAGTGCGTCACGCTCCGCCGCTCAGTGAGCGCACTACAAACTTCTAGAACACTGTAGGTGCGCGATTCGAACTGCGCGCAATCGCAACTTTTCTTACCTTAAGGATACTTAAGGACCTTACTCAGAGTTACTCAGAGTGTTCTGTGACTACCATGGATGACATAGAAGCGATGGAAAGAAACGCGATGAAAGCTTGTGCAGAGCTCGAAAAATGCGTGAAACGCTACAGTGAAATTTGGACGAGTTTGCATAACGGTGAGTTTTGTCGAACGGCGTTTGTGGTGTCCTGACTTCTTTCTTGTGTCCGTGTTTGCACGCCCTGTCTTTTTAGAATGAATACTTACCAACTAGCTCAGCTCTCTGTTATTCTAAACCGTATTACCTACTACATTGAAGCAGCTTCTCTAAAATGTCTTCCCCTTGCTTTTGCAGTGAAGCCGCCAGGTAAAGCGTCGGTTTCAGTTTTAAAAACATGACAGTTCCTTCCGCCAGTGAATAAAGGCTTGTCTCCGTAATCCCGTGTCCCGACAAAATAGTCGTTCCTACCTCCCACTGATGTTGACAAAATTTCGCGGCCGAGATAGCCTGCTGGATCGATTTGCGGGTACGTGCGTGTACCATCTGCAAAATATCGACAGCGAATAAAGCTTGGAAGGTATTTTATATGAATTTTGAAGTTCGCGTGCGCGATCCAGCATTATAGGCCGCACCTGTTGCATTGACACCCTCGGAGGTGACCCGAGGTGACCCCCCTACTTCCCCTACGTAACCGTTGTAGCCGGTACAACAAGTTATGATGACGTCGTAGCCGCCATTTCTGTTTTGACGCGCTCGCCGCTGCGCTGTTGGTGCCTCAAGAAAATTGTCGCCAAGAGACGACGATGAGGAAGACGACGACAACGAGGACGATGATGGCGACGACATCGCGCAGCACGTGCGGCAAGCGGTGCGAATGCGAGAAGACGACGCGAACAGCGCGGAAGTGCGTCACACTTCTGTGTGCTGACGTGTCGAGCGCTGCAGCCGCTGGGTGGTGATAGTTGCACCCGGAGGCTTGTCGTTTTTGAAACCGAAACTGACACTGGTCGGTAATGAGAAGCCGGTAATTAATTATCTGTCGTGCGCTGCAGCAAACGATGTGCCGTGTTATCACTAACAGGCCCCCAGCAACACATTGCAGCAAAAAAACGCGAGGCCAAAATTTTTGTGTCAGTACCCCTTTAATGCTCGAGTACAGCTATATGTGTCGGTCATCGTGTTGCTCATCTTCACTTCACAGTAATGCGCTTCTTATATTGGTGACTCATTTGTGCCAGCCTTCATAACAAGTCGATAGCCACGTATCTGCTGCTTCTGACATGTAGGGACAACCTCATAGAAATTAAAAAAAAAGAAGCCCTGGTGACGTTTCGAAGATATTACACATGTATCCAGACTATGTCGGGAGAGGCCTCTCCCACGTTCCGCCAATCAACCCAGTCCTGTGCTTGCTGCTGCCACGTTATACCTGTAAACTTCTTAGTCTCATCTGCCCATCTAACTCCGTCTCCCCCTCGCACGTTTCCCTTCTCTTGGAATCCAGTCAGTTACTCTTGATGACCAGCGGTTATCTTGCCTACGTGCTGCATGCCCTGCCCATGTCCATTTCTTCTTCTTGATTTCAACTAAGATGTCCTTAACACCCATCTTTTCCCTGACCCACTCTGCTCTCTTCTTGTCCGTTAAGGTTACACATATCGTTTTCCTTTCCATTGCTAGCTGCGTCGTCCTCAGTTTAAGTTGAACCCTCTTTGTAAACCTCCAGGTTTCTGCTCTGTAGGTGAGTACCGGTTAAGATGCAGCTGTTATATACCTTCCTCTTGAGTGGTAAACTAGCTTTCATGATTTGAGAATGCTTGCTGAATGTGCTCCATCCCATTCTTCTAGTTACTTCAGTCTCATGGCTCGGCTCTGCGGTTACTACCTGTCCTAAGTAGACATATTCTGGGCGACCGAACACATCGGCAATGCGTTGCTTGAAATCACTCCAGGTGGTGAATTCTGTCTGGTGGTTGTTAAACCAGAGGCTTGCGACCTCTTTCAGGTAGAAAGAAACATATTGCAGCTTGGAAGGGTCGTCCCACTTGTTGCTTGCGCCCACCTTTTCAAATGTCGACAGCCAGTCTTCGACGTCTTGCTCATCGGTGCCGTTGAAGAAAGGTGGATCGCGCAGGCGCAGCGCCGTGGGCACGATGACCATCGGAGGTTGGGTTGTGCCTTGCTGGGCGGTTTCGTTGGCCATTTCAGGGGCAGCGGGTAGTCTCCTGTTTCGGAGTTCCAGGTTGAGTACCCCGCACCTCCACCACTCTGATACGGGGTTTATTGGCGCAAGTAGCACTTGGGCAGGATGCCTACGGACGCTGAAAGCGGGCGGCGACAACCGACACAAGAATCGCAGCGCTGGCACCAACAGCTCGCGCTTGGCTCTCCCAGCTGAGGTGGTGTCCCACGGCGGCATGTTGTTCTTCTTCCTCCTTACACTTTACAAATTCCAGTACCTCGCTACCTATCGCAAGGCGCTGTTCCCTTCCAAGACTGTTGCGCATTACTTTAGTTTTCTGCATATTAATTTTCAATCCTACCGTTCTGCCTTCCTTGTCCAATTTAGTAGGGGTGTGCGAATATCAAATTTTTCGAATACGAATATCCACCTTCGAATATCAAATCGAATATCGAATATCAAAGGAAAAATGCCTCCACAGAAACAATATTTTATTTAACATGTAGCTATTTGAAAAAAAAAACATTAACAGCCTGACTGGCAACACAACATACACTGCTATCTCCAGAACACAATGTCCAGGCTAGCACAATGCACATCACAACGCAAGCAAATATCACGGCACAATGAAAGTAATGACTAGATGTTATCATGAAGAAATATGAGTTGCTCCACATGATCAGGCAGCAGGCGCTCCCTTCTAACAGAGACACCCCCCCCCCCCTGCCACTGAAAAGGCACGCTCGCTTGGAACAGAAGTCGCTGGTATAGGGAGGGACATGGTGCAAAGCTTTGCCAGACTGGGGTATCTGAAGGTGCCTACAGTCCGCCACCAGTCATGTGGGTCACTGTCTTTCTTCAGAAGTGGTCCCACATAGTGAACGAGTGGTAGTGCGGCACGTTACGGCCACATAATATTGAAAATGTATGGTTACATGATCGCAACAGCACTGCACGTCGGAGATGCACCAGCAATAAATCATACGTATTGGGGCACTCGTCGCAGGCAGATATCGTGCCTCTGTGTACTTACGATGTTTATCGCTCCTCTCGGCAACGTTTTTAGCGATACGAACACAGCAGAAATGTGGAAGACGAGTTATTTTATGCATGATAATCAAATTGCATATTCGAATTTTTCGAATATTCGAAGTTATCGAATATTCGAAACTATTTGAATACACGATTTTCGAATCGAATACGAATATTTCGAATGTAATATTCGACGAATATTCGAAACTTTCGAATATTCGCACACCCCTACAATTTAGTAATCATGAGTTGAAATTCGTCCCCTCAGTTACTCATCAATGCTGTGTCACCAGCGAATCACAGATTACCATGGTACTCTCCATTAACTCGTATCCCTAACTCTTTCCAATCTAGGGCCCTGAAAACTTCCTGTAAGCACGCGATGAATATCATTGGGCATATTGTGTCTCCCTGCCTTACTCCCTTCTTTATTGGGATTTTGTCGTTTTCTTTATTGGGGGGGTGGGGGAGAGGAGGAGGACTATGGTGGATTACTGCTGGCTGATATCTCGACCGAATCAAATGCCTTCTCGTAATCTATTGGTTGTAGTCTGCGCATTTCCTTATCACCTTATTGATATCAGCTGACAAACCCCAGGTGGTCATAAGTAAATCAGAGCCCTCCAGTACGGCCATTTCTTGTCGCCATTGTGATGCCTTGGGTTTTTAAACCAATTGCATTAATAAGGAAGCATCCAGCTTCTGTGTGGTTCTGCTCTTTGAAAGTAAACAGCAGTAAAAAGCACTAACAGCTAGTGTGAACACCTGAAAGCAGCACTGCATGCTTTTCTTAGACGTGTATGCAGAAAAAGGAAGTCTGACAGCCACTTGTATGTTTCTTAATACTATGAACTCACACAAGTTGTATGATTGGAAAGCTTCGCTGTTGAATAAAAATATGCAGATCCCATGCACTCTGTGAGTTGGTCTAAGTGAAGCTGTTGTAAGCCAGCAAGACGAAATAGTGAATCTCAACAATGTGCAGTCGGCATTGGTGACAATGCATGCCCTACAACATCCTGCTTCGGCGACGATTGCAGGGCATGCCGTTTCGGGAATATAATTTCCTGAAACTTGCTGTGCTAAGCTTCTGGCTCCCTTACAACAAAATGCAATTAATTTTTTCCAATAAACAAATGTGTAGGCCCTAGCACGTGGCATCAATATCTATGACACCATGGCGAGTTGGTACGGGAACCTCAAGACGATGTTGCCACCTTAATTTTCTTTTTGTACATTTGCCGGTTTATCAAGCATGTTTTTGTGCCAAGAGTGCTGCTTTTGTTATTCATCAGTCACTCAGTTTTATCAGTGACAAGCAGGAGTGAAGAATAAAAGCTGCCATTCAGCAGTTTGATGAGCACTGTGCCCCCATTATAAGAAGCCATCATAAGGGTTCAGTGTAGCATAGACACAATCATATGTTGCATCAAAATAAACATGAATAATAATTTTTTAAAAGTCACATCAAAATAAATGCATACCGTAAAATCCCGAGCAAGTGCACCTCCTCCCCTTCGGTGAAAGATAATCCGACAACATTTGGAGGGGGAGGAGGGCCCTTGCTCAGTCACAGATCAAAATTCAAGATGGCGGTAGTAGAGCCGTCTGTGCTTCCAACGAAATGCGTTACTGAGTAGGCATACCTTCACTGTCATTGTTAGCCCTTGTCAAGCAAATAAAAACACTGAATGAAGCAGTGAAGATGGCTGGAGGGCAGGGGGAGGGGTGGCTTACTCGGTCATTGGCGGATATTTCAAATCTCCAGTAAAAGGGAGGGGTGCGCTTGCTCGGGATTTTACAGTAATTAAACATATCACATCATTAACGTAGCAAGATAGCAAATATAATCACAGTGCACAATGGATCTATACTTCTAAATTATTCTCTTGTGCTTACAACTTTCAAGTGTAGTTTGCTTGAACTTAAGCACAAGAGAAACAGGTTGAAATTAATCAATTCATTGCAATTGAAAAGACATAGCCATGTATAGCATGAGCATTGCATTCCCGAGTTTAAACAATCGGTTGGTACCATCCATATTTCACCTCCTCTTGTCTGATAACCAAGTTCTAAACAAGAAATCGCTGTCAAATACTCTAAGTTTCCTTTAACCCATATATGCCCAGTGTCCTACATATGGGCCACTTCTTTGATGCACTCTAACATTGCTATTTCTTGAGCTGATGACTAGCGCCACCTACAGCACATCAAGCAGGCCTCATTCTCAACGTGTGCCAGCCTATACATTGCTTGCTTTTCATACTGCCACGTGCCGACCGCTTTCTCCGGGCAAATGCGTGCTTTGTCTGGAAGACTGCATGGAGAGGAAGAAGTGCACGTGAAATGCCGACCGCTATCTTCGGGCAAACACGTGCTTTGTATGAAAGACGTCATGGAGAGGAAGAAGTGCAATGGTCCGTTTGCACGTGAAATGTTTCAAGGCTTACCACACCCGCATATAGCACCCCTAATGCCCAGTGTCCTATATGTATAAGACGGCTTGAAAAACAGTGCTGCGTTTACCTGGCAGTAAATAAAGAACTTCTGCTTTCTTTTGAGGGTAGAAGTACACTTTCTGTGAAAAAAAAATATTTCTTTTGTCACTTTTCCAGAGTTTGGGCATATACGGGTTAATAACACTTTTAAATTGCATACTTAACCTATAAAAAACGGCAGGAAGTGGAAGATGGAAGCTTGCGATGAAAAAATCTGTACTGAAATCAGTTCCAGCCTTGAAGAAGACAAGTCCACTTGTCGAAACGGTCGGCTCGAGCACCCACCCCCTGTTTGCGGATTTTTTCATACTTAATTTATAGTGGCACAACTGGTGGATTCTAGTGATACAAGCGCTGATAAATAAGTGCCGTAAAATACCAAGAAAGCCACCCCCCTCCTTACTGTGAAAGATAATCCGACAAAATTTGGAGAGGGAGGGGGGCCTTGCTCAATCGCGGATCGAAATTAATGATGGCGGTGGAAAAGCCCCTAAGAATAAAAAAATGCACACCCGTGCTTTTAATGAAATGTTTTATTGTATACGCATGCATTTGCTGTGTCCAAAACAGTGAATGAAACAGTGAAAATGGTGGGAGCAGAGCGTGGGGGGCACTTGCTTTGTCATTGGCGCATATTTCAAATCTCTCGAAAAAAGGAGAGGGGCGCTTGCTTGGGGTTTTATAGTAAGCAGTTGGTGTCCTGTGAGGGGTATTATGAGCGTACCGAATGAACAATTTTTTGCATTATATATATTTCTTGTTGGTTAGAAAACATTTTAGCACCCCAGACCAGTACACAGTAGGTTAAAGGGTTTGCGGCATGGTGATGCCACATTCATTGCCTCCTTAGCAAAAGTTGTGATGAAAGTCAAGTTGCATTGTTTTAAAAACTTCAGACAAGAGTAACGAATTCTTGGAAAGGGTCTTTACCAGCAAACGAGCTTGGATATACAAATACAACAGTCAGTTGAAGTTGCAGAGTAAAGAGTGGAAAAGAAGGATGAGTGATGGCCAAAATAGCACAAACAAAGAAAGGTCATGTTTACAATGTTTTTTACTATCATGGAATTGTCTATCATGAATTTGTGTCTGAGCATCAAACTGTTAAGAGTTTTTTGATGTGGAGGTACTGAAGCATCCGGAAGATTGTGTGCACTGCATGCGACCAAATTTGTCAAATAAGGGATGCTGGATTCTGCAGCGCAATGTGCGGCTTTGCACTTTACATTGCTAGTGCATGTAGTGCAGATTATGGCATGCAATTCTATCACTGTGTTAGAGCACACTCCCTAGTCACTGGATTTAGCGGCCTGGGACTTTTCTTTCTCAAATGCAAAGTGGTGTGGAACTTCAGTGACGGCGGCAGTTCAGAAGGAAACGACATTGCCGCTGAAGCACTTTAAAGTAGAGGACCTTCAAGTGTGGTTCGAGCAACGAAAGAATGGGTGGAAAAATGTAGTGTCGAATGGGGAGTATTTTAAAGAGTCCCTGAAACAGTTTTTGAATTCATGTATGTGCTTAGGTTACAACATTATCAAATCATTTGCACCATGACTTAATCCTTTCAGTCCCAAATTAATTATTTTCAATGTAAGCAACTGCTTTTTACATTTTGAGATGTGCATGATCATGGTAGCCCCAAAAAATGTAAAATCTTTGCTCATATTTTCAGTGAAGAGTAATTAATGTCCAAATTATTTTAATAAATAATTATAAGTTATTAATATTTTCATTGATTTTATTTAATTTATTACTTAAACAGTTACTTAGATGTGATAGCATAATTCCCAGTAGCCAGAATTCCAATTTTCGATGCAGAACTAAAGTAAATGCCCTATCTCTGCACGGTGAAAGAAGCTGCCTCACCGAAATGCGCGAACAGCGCGACTGCTTCTGTTATTTCTTTATTCACATGTGACCTCGCTTTGTTATGTGTACCAGGTTGGCAACATATGTAGAGCAGATGCAAAATATGAGCTCTTGAGGAAGAAGAATGCTTTATTTTTCCAGGTGCTTGCTGACTGACCTACAAAATCGATTATTCCAATTGGAATCACAAGGTCTGAAAGGGTTAAACAAAGCACATTGTACTAAGGGAGTGATGGGCAATTAAATGTTAGTAGTAGTGGTTTGATGGGAATAAAGACCCATATTTCTGCAACCCGTGAGGGAGCACGGTGCTACGTCATTGGTGGGAGGGGGAAGGGGAGTGAAGAAGAGAGTGGAAAGGAGGGGCCACCTTCTTAAGATACGAGTACCCACAACACCGAGTGCCAGGTCGGGTACCTCTCTCTCCTTAGGAAAACTGGTGGGTGTCCGATTTTTCTAACGGGGAAGAGGTACTAAAAATCGCCCTTTCCGTCGGTGGGAAAGGTGATATTTCATCCACTTTAACGTCTTTCAATTCAACAGACACAGGGTGTAGTGTGCTAGGAGCTGAAAGTGTTTGAACAGACGCACTACGAAGAACAATTAAGTGCGAATGAAAAGGCGCCCAGCATCTTCGGACTGCCTTAGACGTTATACCCGGCAATTTCCTATGCACAACTGACTCCAGACAAGAATTTTGGCTTTCGTACACGAAGTTTTTTTTTTTAGAAAAATGGACCGGGGGTAAGCACGGAGCGCATACAAGGGGCTTGTCCTATAGTGTGCTTGTTCAATCAATACTTGCTTTCGGAAAAACTGGTTTTCAGCCACAAAAAAATACTTTTTAAGAAAACCACGAATGTGGCAAATATGCACAAAGGGACACCCTTCCCAAATTGCAAAGAAACAAAAGTGATTTTTTTTTTTTTTACATTTTGCCCTACCCTACGCCCTTAATTGAGAATCATGACAATACATTTAAGAAACCACAAATAATGTCTCCTGTGCTTTCTTTGGCTCACTTGTGTGTCGGTTTCATTAGTTGTGTGTAACAGTAGCGTAAATCATGGGGGGGTCAGGGGGGTCAGGGGGTTCCTGACCCCCCTTGTGTTCAGGCTGGGGAGGACACCCCTTGCAAGTGTCCCCCCTTGAGATTTACCCTTCAAATATCATACTTGAGATGCTTGACAGATAAGCATAGCGCACTCTCCTAAAAATCAACTCTGAAATCTGAGGTCTTTCCAGTAAGTAGAAACGAAGCAAAATAGTGAACGTTGTAATGGTACGGGTGGCTTCTGGCGTGCCGCAGAGGTTTATTATTGTGGGCTTTGACAATGAAGTATGAATGCGATTGCTCGAGTATAATTTTGCCATTAAAAAAACACTGGTGAATATAAATACGCTTTGCAAGAAATATTCCAGGGTAAATATTGGAAGGTTAGCAGTATAGACGATTCGAGATGAAGTTAAAAAAAGCTGCTCCTTTACGCATTATAAAAAAAAAGTGCCAGCATTTTCATTTTGCGGTTTAACCCATGGCAAATGACATATTAGCTACTGTCTGTGCCAACCATTGGCTGCCTAGGCTCGGACTCCTTTTGTTTTTAATTTATTTGAAAACATGATTTTAATTTTTATATACTTAAAAATAAAAGGCATATTTGAAAAACAAAATGGCCACCATGGCATCAAGGTGTGTGTCCCCCCTTGAGATCTTTCTGGATTTACGCCACTGGTGTATAATACAGAAAACGAGCCCCTCAGACAATTCCCCTGCTTTCCTCCTACTCGCTCGCTATCCTCCATCATACCGCCATGTTATTGGTTTACTTCGCGCCACCTTTGGGCCACGGACATTGCAAATCGCGCAAATTCTGATGCCACCATACTGTCGTTATCGAAGTTTCTCTTGCGTTGTGCTTTGTTACGAAGTCTGAAGAATGCTAGAATGGCGTTGTTTTGTGTCTCATGGCTTTCACACATCAGCGATGTGGAGGATCTTGTGGATGTACGTTTGACTTACATGCAATGAGATTGACTTATATGCAAATTTGATTCTAACAACTATAGCACCAATTGTACCGGTGCTAGATCTAAGAGAACAAGCATTTCCAGCAGAGATATCTTGGTGGAACATGTCTTTTTCTTTCTGCTATCTTTATTCAAAGAGTTTTTAAAAGCATAATTTGTTCGTTAGCACAACTGCTTTCTTACCTGACCTTCTTTTGCATTCCATACATTACCTAGGTCTCTGTATTGTTTTTTTCTGGTTCGTTCACTTGGATTATTTGATACGCAACCACCTTTCTATTTTAATTAGATATATTTGTTTTCCCTTTTTAGGCCTCCCTAATTTTTTTTCTGTAATTACTAACCAGGTAATGGGAGCTATAAGGGACAATATTGTGAATGCTGGGCCGCCGTAGCTCAGTGGTAGGGCATCGGACGCGTTATTTGAAAGTTCCAGGGTCAGTCCCTGTCGGCGGCAAGTTATCTTTTTGTCCACTTTATTTTCTTCACATTTACATAATAATTACTACAGATAACATCCCATATACTTTCCTTGGCAATTAATGTTTTGTCTAGCAAAGAAAAATGAGCCCTTATAATTCCCCTTCTTTCATTCATTCAATGTTATGAATAGTGGCGGTGTACTGCGACGGTTTGTGCAAGTGTACAATATGTCTGAAGCATTTCTGTGTTGCACATGTTCTCTCGCAGAAGAGAAACTGTTAAAAGATTGCATGTTATTAAGCGTGTCGCTAACAAACGCTTTATGCCAGGGAGATATGTAGAATGTGAAAAGTAATTGCAGTTTTGTGTTCCCTGCATACAAGATGCCTAAAAAAACATAGCTACCAGTGTTGTTACTACTGTACCACCCGTCTAGCCAGGCCCGTAGCCAGGAATTTTTTTCGGGGGGGGGGGGGGGGGGGGCACTTGCTGAAAATCTTGCCTTTTTGAGAAAAACACCTATTTTCATTATTTATTTTCGGTAAAACGCGATGTATCATAAAAATTTCGGGGGGGGGGGGGCCTGGCTACGGGCCTGCTTCTAGCGATCTGGTATTGTGAGAATGGTAATATGGGGGTATACAGACGAGGTGAAAATCTGCCCCGGTATTTGTGCGACCGTGAGGAGGCTTTGTAATGAAGTTCTTGTAATTAAAAGGGAACCCTATAGCTGGTCGGGCAAGCAGAGCAGCGAATAATAATATCTGGGGTTTAACGTCCCAAAACCATGATATGATTATGAGAGATGCCGTAGTGGAAGGCTACGGAAATTTCGACCATCTGGTGTTCTTTAACGTGCACCTAAATCTAAGTACACGGGCCTCTACCATTTCGCCTCCATCGAAATGCGACCGCCGCGGCCGGCATCGAACCCGCGACCTTCGGGTCAGCAGCCGAGCACCGTAACCGATATACCACCGCGGCGGACGAGCAGCGAATCCCATCAGTTACAAAAGAGACAACCAAATCCTCTGTGACAGCGCAGTGTATAATGAGTTGTCATGTTCAGCAGCTAAAGCAATCCTAATAAGTTTCGGAATGAAACTAATATACTTTAAGCGTGAAATACAATACCTTTGAAATTGTAACCAACATTTCATTCAAGTGAAACAAAGTTGGTTACCGTTATAATATTTTTGAGCTGACATTTTTGTGCATAGGCGTTTGCTGCTACGTTATTTTGATCCATAACAACAAATTTGTGAATGTATCGAAGTATCTGAAGATGCAATTGGGAAGTATCATATTGGATACAATAATTGTGTTTGTATTTTTTATCTGTATCTCAAATACTTCTTGCCCGAGTATCTTGTATTGTATCACGATACAATTTCAAGGTATCTTTGCCCAGCCCTGATAATAGCATACAAACTCTAATTTTGAGCCCTCTTTTTTGTGCGCATGAGAGCATCAGACTACATACAGCAAAGTCAACAACTCCATAATCCAGCTTCAAGGCTCTTCGGCTAGGCTGCGTGACATGCTGGTTTTTTGTGGCTTCTAAATTCAATTTAAAAATATAAATCCTATTCAGATTGCGGAAAGGATGCTCAAATCTGTCACTATGAGTCACGGTCTTTTCATTTTCACCAGGCTCTAATTACCAGCGATTCCACACCTGCGCCAACTGCACCAAAGTGCGCTAAATAGGATCTACTGTGCCATCCTGATAATATTGACGGAAATTGCGCCAAACTGCGCCAGAGTCTCGGGTTTGGGGTCGTCTATCACTGGCAGTGGCACCGCCGGGGTGTCAAAACATGCAGCTTGATCTTGGGGCCGCCAGTCACAACCACAGACCAAGAATTATTCCGCTGAATTGCTCGTGCGTGCGTCCCGAGTAAGCCATGGCGCCATGCTCGTTGCCGACGAAGCTTCTGTTGTGCATGTCGGCTCGACGGCAAAGCGCAATCTCTGCAGAGGCTCGTGATGTCTAGGCCAATCGGTAGTGAGAAAGTGTGGCGGTGATTCATCGGTGGACGTTGTCTATTCCAGAAACGCTGCTGACAGCTCGTTTCAAGCATCGCACGGCACGTAATTAAAGCAGTGTTCACTAATAAATATATACGCGTGACGCTAAAATGTCCGTCACTTCTGTTTCTGGACATCGCGGAATGAAAAATCGGATCTTCATCCAGAAGAGTTTTTTCCTAATTTCTTCCACCAGCACATCCGGGTTCATAATCGCTCTTGCGGTAAATACCCCCTAAAAGGCGCTCCCCTTTCGAGCTCGTGAGTGATAGGGTACGTCCCAATTTGTCTTTCTTGCTTGATTTTTTTAATGTAATTTCATTAATAAAAGCATGCCTCCTGGTTGGAGCAGCCATAATTCGGTTTTAATACGCTGAAATGTTTGTAGTGGGCCTGTCGCTGACGGCCCTGACGTCGAAATGCCCAATGTGAAGCGGCTACGCCATGTTACACGTTCTCCCCTCGTTTTCCAGGGTCAATAGCTGACGGTTTAAAAAAAATCAGTTTTGCTTAAGGGCGAAGTAATGAATGCGATACCAACAAATTGCATTGTTATACGAAGTAAGGCTAGCAGCTAACTCTTTTGGATCCGATCTCGTGTAACTCAACAAAACGCTGATTTAACTGAATATAGCCGCTCCACGGACAGAAGCGGTTTTCGTGCTGTCAGTTCTTTAAACGCGAAGTAAGTGTTGAGAACACAGCAAGTTTACGAGGCGTCTCCCGATGCCTCGAGATAGCGCTTGTGTCGGCAACCTTCGAGTGACGCACCCCCCCCCCCTCCCCTGGCGTCCCTTTATGCGCCTTACGAAAGACGGGCGGGGCGTTTCTTCTTTGTTTGATGAGCAATCAATGCAGGCCTTGCCGGCACGGTGATGTTATTGCATATGCGCCCTCCGTGCGACGGTGAGGGCCAGCTCATTTCATCTCCGCTTCAGCCACATTCGTCGCCATAGCTCGCGACCTTTTACTCGCAGGTAGATCATACAATGCGCGGGGTGTTATCCATTTGGAATTTATACCTAACATGATGGCGATGGAAAAAGCCCATTGAGGGTGTCCGTATAATTGCTATCGCAATAAAATTAAAATTAAGAGCCATTCCACTTTGTGAGGTGGATGACCAGCGAAGATGTTTAGCGCACGGCACAATGGTGACATGGTGGAGGCCAGTTTGATATGCAAGGCCAGGTTGTTGAAGGCCAGGCTGTTAGCGTTCAACGCAATATTAATGTGAAAGCCTTAGATGCCTCATCAAACGCGAAAATTGACCGTCGGTGGTGTCAACAGGAGTGATGCGAAAAAAATCGTCACGTGATGACATCATCATGACATCATCGATCGCTAAAACTTGTGACATTATATACCGTTAAGCCACATGATGATGTCATCACATGACATCGTCGCTTTGTACTGCCTCAATGATCGGTGTGCCGATCATGGAGGCAGTGCAAAAGCAGGCGAGGTGCAGAAAGCTTGCAATGCCTCAGATGCTGGTGGCAGTGCAAAGCCACATTAGGTGCAGAAAGCTTTGAGAGGGGGGCAGGGGAGGATCAATACATCGAGCGAGAAGAAAAAGATGGCTTTCGCCTTCGAGTCGTCTTAGGCGAATGTATAAGGGACCCTGTGAGCTTTTTTTTTTTGTCCTTTTTACACTGCTCCCTAGAGGGCACTAGGGGTTTTTGGGCATACAATCGGAATGTCCTAGCTATATACACCTTCTCTGTAAAAGGACTAAGGAAGTTTGTTAAATCATGTAGTCCCCCATTAAATGCACTTTCGGACACTTTCGCAGAAGCTTGACTTTGGAGCGGATCTCCATCTTCCAGGCAACCCAGTGTATGCGCAAACGATAGTCCGGAAGCATTGTAAGAATGCTCTTGCTACTGCACAGAGAGACCTCAGAAAGAGGGAAGGGAGTGTCGGAGGAAGTTGGCCTTTTGAGGCTAGTAAGTGGCATCATGTTGCACCTAGCAATACAGTCGATTGAGAAGAAAAAGAACCTGGCTTTTGCCTTGTATTCGTCTTAGGCAAATGCATTAGGGACATTGTAACTATTTAGCATTGAGGCACTGTTGTACATCGCGGTATTTGTCTACCACGTCGGCTGATAACCAGATAGATGTATTTAGAGTGTTAATTTTATTGATCCAGTATTCTGTTTATTTGATAGTTTCGAAAATAATCGTTGAGGAGATTATTCCAGAACACTCAACTGCATGACGCCCGTATTTTTTTATTATCGAGTGAAATATGGAGTGCTGCTAAGGTGATTTTCCCCATGAGGTTTGGAATGAATCGGAATATTTCTAGCTCTTCATAAGCGCCCCATAATAATTATTCAGGTGCATGAATGTAAATGCAACTTGCTTTTCCAGTGTACTCCAGGATGTGAAATAGCTGCTCCAGAGTGCTCCAGATGTAAAATTACCTGCTCCAAAGTGCTCCAAGATGGAAATTTTTACTGCTCCAAAGTTCTCCAAAAAGAAAATTTTGCTGCTCCAAAAATTGCTCCAAATCAGAAGTCCTCAGTAGCATCACTGAATTACACATTCTGGCAAGTTGTTGGTCCCTTCAAGTCAGTCTGTTAAAGGGACCCAGAAACTGTTTTTTGGAGTTTTGTCAACATTTAGGCTAGAGCATCATCAAATCATTCGCACCACAAATTAAGTGACGCACCGTGTACCAAGGCCACTACGGACAGTTAGATTTATACCCTCCTTCTCACCACTGCCTTGCCTCTTCAACTCATGAGACATGCTGGCATCGCTGGTGATCGCAGCACTCTCATGAGCACACTCGACATTTTGAGCTTTGCCCAGTCATGGCCTCCGATATTGCACGCCAACAGGTTGCGCGCAATCTCGGAGGCCATGGCCCACTGTGCCCGGCAGCATGCCGTCTGGCAACAGAGACGAAGCTCACGGAGTGGTTGATACCTGCTCCGACAGGGGCCACCACACTACCAGCCGATTTTATTTTATTCTCCTGTACGGCATCAACAAGCAAAAGAACGCGTACAAATAAAAATAATTCGAGAACGATCACCGATAAGCGTAAACTTGGGCAATGTGGTTGTGTCTTCAGGGGTGAAGTTACAGCCACAGACACATGGATAGTGGCGTTGACTGCATAGCGAGAGCGCGACACTCATTGCAGTGACGAACTGAAATGATTCCGCTCGCCAGATGCTTCGCAGCTTTACAAGTCACCAGTTGCTAGATATGTGGCACACAACACAGCTAGGGCAATTCATTGTGTCCAAGAAAAGAAACCTTGAAATAAACATTGTTGCTCTGCTCGTGTCAACACGGAGCATGTTGTAACGCAGGCAGACGACGCTCGCTGCCCACAGGAGGTTCAGTGACGTGGGCTGGACATATCCAATCAGATCGGTCGCTGGATGCTGCGTGTATTGGAACAATTCTACATGTAAAAGGCGCGAGAAGTTGAAAACTCATTCGGCTGAGTTGTTGCGACCTTTAGCGATGCATATGTTTAAAGTCTTGTAATAAATTACACAGTTGACGCAGAGATCTTAAATCAGTCTTCAAATTGTTCTGAGGGCTTGCTTTACCGGCTCAATGCGTTTATACAAAATCGTCAGAGCCGTTTCAGGGTCCCTTTAATGATCTGAAGGACCTGCATTACTGACTCATTAGGTTTTTACAAAATTGTCAAAACCATTTCTATGTCTCTTTAAAGGGGCCCTGCAACACTTTTCCAAGTAGCCATGGAATTGCTTCATTAAAGGAGCTTATTTCCTCACGAATCGGCCACCGCAAAAATTTTTAGAATCTGTCCAGCACGGGCAGAGTTAAAAATTTGTCGTACGCTGTAATTGCTTTCTCTCTTCTCTTGTCCTGATCAAAGCGCTGGAAGCTAAGTAGGGAGGGGTGGCATTGGGGAAGAAGGTACGTTACACACGCCTCGTGACCTTGAGCACTTTTTCTTTTCTTTTTTTTTCTTCGAACGCGCGGCGTACTTTCAGTGCGATCGCACACGCGCGGGGGCAAGTGACGGCTTTTCGCGGCGGCCGCAGTAACTACCGAGTGCGCGATGTTCAAATCAGCCAATAGAGTGGCACTTGTGTCAGTGATGCCGTAAGCATAATTTTTGTCGAGAGAAGAGGAAGCGCCTTTTAGCTGACTATGATAATTTATTGTAAATCCTAGGCCGCGTGCTGTGCTATAATGTTTGGCTCGCTTGTTCTCGGGAGCCTCGACTATACCGATCGACAGCGTTTTCTGACCATGCTGAAAAAATGTTGCAGGGCCCCTTTAAAGTTATGTATATGTCTGTAAGTTTCTGATTATGCATTTCATAAAATTTTAAGGTGTGTATAATGAGTTTCATTCTTGTTTTTTGGAATATTTGAATGTTGCTGTAGGCTCAACTTTTTTGGTAGAAAAGATTGGCTAGTTGGTGTGAATGTTTAAGATGCTTAAAGTAGGGAATAAGTTAATGTGTGAAATATAAATTCTGGATAAGTTGTTCAGCTATATAAGTGGTCCAGCTATATAAGCCTCAAGAACATCAAAAGAGTGGTTAGCTGGGCTTGTTAGTTGAAAACAGAAATGTGGTCATACCGACATTGCAACGGTTTATCAGGAATGGCCACAACTTGTACCTGTAAGTGAGGATCAGTGGAGGATAATTATTTGCTCTGTCCGCCTACTATTATGTCACCTTGTGACCAGAATATCATTTCCTTTGTTTTCTCTTTTTGTGCAGAGCTTAAACAAACAGTCAAGGAACAGAAAGATCAGCGCAGGAAGATGGCGTGGGAAGCCAGCATAATGGAGGCTGAAGCTTCTTCAAGCAGCGATTGCAAGCGGGCTATCAGGCAGAAGATAGAGGAAAACATTCAGCGTGTTGAGAAGCTCAAAATTGATGACACTACTGCAGTTGATGTTCTGGCGCATTTGGATTTTGACAAGGCTGCTTCGAAGGCTGAGGCACGAAGGTTGGTAGTGCCAGAGCACATTTCCCATCGTTATCATGTTAGCTGACATTTGAGCAAGTGGATATATATACTTGATAGAAAAAGTTGCAGTGTCAAAATAGGTGGTGTTTTTTCCACCATGATGTTGCTTTGTTGCCTGACATGAGACAAAATTCATCCTTTCTTTTCTTTGTAAGGCTTATTTTTTGGTAAATAGCTCTGATCGGTGCAATCTTTTCGCCTCAGCCATGAGCTAGAGGAAAGCTAAGAGACGTGAAAATGGGGCCCTTGGGCATTTACTAAGGTGAAAGCCCTAAATGCCTCATCAAACGCGAAATTTGACCGTCGGTGTCACACGGCATCGGGGACGAGTGATGCATAAAATCATCATCATGTGATGACGTCACGATGACGTCACTGATCGACAAAAAGTTTGTGACGTAACATCACATGATGACGTCATCACATGACGTCATAGCTTGGTCAAAGGTGGTCTGATCACGCCGATCACGGAGGCAATGCAAAACCAGGTGAGGTGCCTCCGATTTTGGAGGCAGTGCAAAACCACGTTAGCTGCAGGAAGCTTTCAAAGGTTCGCGGGGCAGGATCAGTACATCGACTGAGAAGAAAAAGAAGATGGCTTTCACCTTCGAGTTGTCGTAAGTGAATGCATAAGGGACCCTGCGAGTTTTTCATTTGGGCATTTAGTTCAGGGTGGTGTCTGAAGACTGGATGAAGCGTCTCTAAAGCACTAGAAAGTAAGGTAGGCCAGGAGCAAATGCTGTGTTCATTAAATTTACCTGCAGTTTATAAAGTAACTCATGAGGTACTGCTCTCAGCTGTCCGATTAAGCAGCACTGTATGATTGTACCTTGTCATTTTCATTTGTTTTACATAATGGAGGCTTTATGTGAAACAAATTCATAGCAACCTGTGCCCTTGCAGGAAAGGCAGTGAGTATCTTATGGTGCCATGCCATGGAACTCATTCACTGGTGCAAATCAGCTTGCTGAGCAGATTCAGTGGACCTACACTAGCTTGTGCCTGTGGAATGTATAGTACTCACGGATTGTAATGTGACGTCAAATTTTTCAAAATTCAAGATAACCACATCATGTCGTTATGAATTTGGTCGCTAAAGGTAATGTTGGTTTTGATGCAAGTGTTTGAGCCAAAATTACATCAATATGATGCAAACTGCAGACTCTGGAAACGGAAGTATGTGCATTACTTAGCTCTAAATTTATGCATTTCCTCCACGTGTAATTTACTATTAGATCCAATACGAGCTGCAGTACATAAACCGCTGTTGAAGTGATGCTGGAGTGGAGAGAGTATTGCCATTTCCATGGTGCACATACCCCCTGCTGTCGGTCATGTTATGTTATTTGTTAAGCATTAATGCACTGGTCTGCCAGCCATAGGTCGGCGAACTCACCCATGAGCCGACTCACACAGACTCAGATTTAGCCGTGAGTCTGGGTGAGTAATATATTGGTGAGTTGGGGTCTGAGTGAGTCTGATTGAGAAAAATTTTAGTGAGTCTGAGTCCGAGTTAGTCCGGCTGAGGAAAATTTTGGTGAGTCTGAGTCCGATTGAGCCCTAAGAGCAAAAAATATATATCTTGAGTGGGTGTGAGTGAGCTCCACATATTTTGCCGACCTATGGTCCTATCTACTCAACTTCAGAATTACTATCACCCTTATGTCGGCTCATGTTTATACTCATGTCTACTCACACATACTTGAACGCACGAGCGTCCATACGCCAGCTCAATATTTATTGATCAGATGCATGAGTTACAAAGGAAGGGGGGAAGGGGGAGGTTGCTTCAAGCGAAGTTCTTCATAAAAATATCTCATGTGAGTCATCTCTTTCAATAAAAATGTCTTTACTGGATCGGAGCTACTGGTAACTCGTACATAAAGGTACGACATAGAAAGGTGCCAAGTAGAGCACCGATTATGCGAGATATTGGTGTTACTCTTTCATGCACAGAACTGCGTTTTTGGCAGGAAACAGTTTCATGCAAAAAACGGTGAATTTTTTTTTTTGAGAAAATGATTTTCTCACAAGCAAAAAAATATTGGCACCTTTAATTCAAAAGATATGAGGTGGTCACCTCAGGTGACCACCATGCAGTAAGGGTCTACCAGTCAGTTTCGGTTGAAGGCTGCAAAACAGTGCTTTTTTCCCTGCAGGAGCACGGGGACATTGTATATACCACACATCCATCTCAATCTTGAAGGCTCATTAATGTATTGTGCAAAGTTCTCTTTCAAGTACCAATAAAAAATAATATATTACCAGCCTTCTAAGACCCTTCATGCAAAGTGGTCACTCTAGGTGACCACCAACTTCAGCGACACAGTGCTCTGTGCTGACTGAGCGCAGCGCTTAATTTCTGGATTCCTTGGTATTAGCTACTTATACAACGTGTTGTCCTAAGCTATCAACTTAATAAGAACCGGACATACTTTCATTTCTGAAAAAATATCTCAAGTCCATCGTTTAGCGCGCCTTGAAGACGACGGCAGCCGGATGAAAATAGACGTAACCCGTAACAATGAAGCCCAAACGAAGTGGCATCATCTCTGTCACTATGTTGAAAGCTTTAGAGACGTGCCGTATAAAATGTGACGCAAGGGGCTCGTGTGCTTCAAGAGAAAAAAAAATGAAGAAAAGGTGGTTACCGTGGGTGACCACCGTGCCGGAAAGACTTAAAGTGTATTGACACCATGGTCGAAAAATCTAATTATACGCTAACGGACTCAGAGTCGACTCACTCAGATTCGCTCAGACTCAGATCAAGCCGTGAGTCTGAATGAGTCCGGCTGAGTAATATTTTAGTGAGTCTGAATCCGAGTGAGTATGGTTGAGGAAAATTTTGGGAAGTCTGAGTCCGAGTGAGCACGAAGGGCAAAATATATTTTATGAATGAGTGAGTCTGAGTGAGCTCGAAATTTTTTGCTGACCTATGCTGCCAGCATCTATTGCTGTGTCATGAAAAAAGGAGAACACTTACAAAGCTCAGGCAATGGTGTGCCGTAACAAAGAATGCTGCCCTAGGGCCAAGAAAACCTGCACCAACATTTATAGATAATTTTCATCATATAAACATTGATCTGCACTGCTCCCCATGAAACACAAAACCTCTATAAAACGTTTTATAGAGGTTTTAAACGTTTTAAAGACACTTTATAGAGCTTTTGTGTTTCATGGGTCAGTAGGCCAGTGTATTACCGTTTTGTAAGGACAGCAGCTGATGGAAATTGGGAGTGTCTACATTGTTAGAATGTCCAAAGCCTCTTTACTTTTTTTTAGAGTGTCGATGGCCACAGTTAATGCATTGCAGCTCATGTTGAAAGCTGTGGTATTTATAGAAGGAAAGGACTCGTGAGATGCGGAAAATCAACTAAAAACCAGAAATATACAAAAGGAGCTGTATGAATACCAAACATATTACACAAGAAAAGCATCCTTAAGGTGATACGAGCAAAGTTGCTTCAGTTCTTCAGTTTATTCAGTTTATTCATTCAAAATACAAAATTCATAGGTAGTTGTATGTAGACGAGGGTCCCAAGTGACTTTGCCTGCCCTAGCAAAAATGCCAATAGGATTTCCTATTGGTCCAATAGGAAATCACTATTGGTTCTATAGGACATCTATTGGAGCTGTATTGGTTGTATAAGACTTCTATGGGTACCAATAGACACCAACAGCCACCACCTATTGGTGTCTTATTAGACCAATAGAAGTTGTATTGGTCAAATAGGGGCTGCCTTTTGGTGTCTTATTGGACCAATAGGAGTTGTATTGGTCAAATCGGTGCTGCCTATCGGTGACTTATTGGGCCAATAGGAGTTGTATTGGTCAAATAAGTACTCCTATTGGTTTCTTAATGTACTAACAGAAGATGTATAAGGCCAACAGGAGTTTTATTGTTCAAACAGCTACCGCCTATTGGTAGCTGTTTATAACATCTTATGACTGATTGAGCACGTCGGAACCGATCCCGATCAAATTTCTTGATCATGATTGGCTATATTATACGCAAGCTGCAGACGGGATCAATTCACTTTTGATAAGTCTGATCCCGATTGAGCTTAATCGTACACCGTGAGACACCGTGTGCAGTTAGCAACTCACGCGACTAAAAGAGTTATATAAAAAGGCTGCGTGTCGACCACGGCGGTACGGTGTCTCCGTACATGTGCGGTAAACGGGCACTATAGTAAAACACGCTAAAGAAGAACTTGCGAAGGAATCGACAACACAGACACCACAGAATAATAATAAAGAAACCGCCATGAGATCACAACCGGCATAGAACCAGCCAGGTGACGAACAAAAAAAAAAAGTGAGACGGTGCGCGGCGTGGCGACGCTGCATGGGTGAACATTTTTTTTTACACGTTCCTTGGTTAAGCAGGCTAAGCCATGTGCTAAGCTTTAAGATAAGCTTTGGATAATATGTAAAGTTTATAACTATTTATGCTAAGCAATATAAGTAGTGCTGTAAAGATACAGGAGAAAGAATTGTGGATCTGCAAACGCGACCGACCGTTAAGGTCCCTCTATTCGACCGTGCGTTTGGCGCGCCATCCGTGCTCGGCCGATACGAAGACAAGCCCAGCCTGCCGCCAAGCTAAGCCAAAACGTTGTGTCTGTCGCCATAGGGCCATAGCGCGCGCTTTGTGTGATCTCGATGCTTCACGTAAGCCTGCTTACACGATGTTTGCTATTAGTGTGCTTCCGCGACGATAACGTGAAGACTGTGTTCAGCGTGCACCAGATGGAGACGTTCTGAGCCATAAATGTCTTGGATTTCGACCGATTTCGACCGATTTCGACTCTACAAAGTGGCACCAAGAATAATGGCAAGACGAGCAACAAGGCCCATGTGCTCCGATTGTTTGGTGAGTTGAGTGGGCATGGTAGTTACTCCTATTTAGTATTTATTTGATATCACCTTTTTTTTTGTATTCAAACTTGGGACGAAGCTGAAAGGTCGGGAAAACAAGTCCCTCGTCCTTTGTCTCCGGTATTTGATGACAGCGAGACCAGCAACGCCTCGATTGCAAGTCCACACGCTCTCAGAAGTTGAATGATTGAGTGCATATATTATTGCAGTTTGTTTTTGTGTTTGTCAGTATGCACAAAAAAAAACGTAGCATAGATTAGAGGTAAAGGACAGGCGCCCTGCTCGTGAGTGTAGTTGGAGTCTCGCAAGCCCTTTGTAAGTATTTACAACGTGCGTGTTAAACCGAAAACGCGTTTATCGCCTCATAGTAAAACGCTCTAGTCGATGCTGTTTGTGTGTTGTAGTGCGCGCCAATCGGCTTATCATACTTGTTCGACATAATGTCACAAGAACCACAGAAGGCCACATGACAATATACAAAATGTGCATAGCATATGTACTGCACTGGTGCGATTTTTTATTTCATATTTTTTTTTATTTTTACATACTGCAGCCCAATTAGGGCTATCGCAGGAGTGGGTTTATTAATGTTGTTGGCTTAATTGCATAAGCACGTAACATGCAGCACGTGTGTTATATCCAACTCATTGCAGCCTGACTGCTGTGTTGGGCTTGCAACGATATGGAATCTAGGCTGCCTTTACTACTGTCTTACATATTACCGTTGCCTCATCGTGAATCTACCCTAGCTTAATTTATTTCATGCCATCTTTAAGTTGAGATTTAGTGGCATGCTCTAGTATGATAGTCGCACCACCATCGTGAAAAAGAGCACGTCACAGATAGTAAGTGATTATTGAGTTTGCTGTAATTTAAGGACGAGTTTGCAGTTCATTCTTGGGTACAGCTCAAAAAACACAGGACGCAAGCGTGTAAACGGGATAAGGTGCTGCTTAATTTTTAAAAAAAAATTTTGCCCCTTTCTTTTCCTTCCTTTTTTGCCGCAAAATTTTGCCGATATACTGTTTTCTTCCACGCAATAAGCCACAGTTGGGTGTGTAATATTTCACTCAGTTTTTTGCTATAGTTCAGCTCCTGCAACATTGTGAACATGTGCAGTGAATTAAGGTCTAGATAATTTCTCACTGTGCCGTCTACTTTCTATACATTGCTTTGAAGGTAAACTTTAATTAAACATGTATTACTGTTTTCTGATTTCATGGCTCTGTTTATTTACAGAATCTTTCAGGCACTTCCTCGAGTGCGGATGAGGCCCGCAAGATCGCCAACATCATCAAGGGCCAGAAGAAGCACTTGTAGTTTTGATTATGAGAATATACTTGAACATATGTCTCATTCATCCACTGTGATTATCATTGCAGGGGCGCTGCCACAGTGTGGGCCTTCTGCATGACGACAAGACACCCATAAAACACTTGCGCAAGACGAATTCTAATGGGGCTGAGAAGTGGGCAAATACAAAACTAATACAATGCCAGCAGGCAAATACAGAACCAATAGGCTAATAGAGAACCAATACACCAATATAGGTCCAGTAGGCTGATATAGAACCAATAGACCAATAGCCAAATACAGTTCCAATAGACCTATAGAACCAATAGACCAATAGGTGTCAATAACCCAATAGGCTATTGGTTTTTTATTGGGAATTTTTGCTAGGGTGTTGTTTTGTTGCATTGACCTACATAATCTGTCATGTCTCTGTCACTGAGCAAAGTGCTGATGTAGCCGAAGTTTCATTTTTCAAGTCCCTTTTAATAAAGCTGCCATTTAATAACAGCCATAGACAAGATATCTCCTGCCACAGTTTCTTTACTAACCACTTTGCTCCTTTCAGTCCACTAGATACTACTGTAATGAGTTTTGTAGAATACTACATCACGTATGTGCATTACTAACATACCGTTTCTAACAGAGTTACCCTTTTTTGTTCCATCTACCCTCAGTAAAGAAGAAAAGCTGCTGTCAAAAATCCTGAACATGGATCTTCAACACTGCTCATCACCAGGGATTCTTTCTGCAGGTACTGTCAAGACAAACTTATGCAAATGGGCGTGTGGGAACATCTATAATAAAGCAGAACTGAGCAGCCTCCAAACTGAGTGTGGAGAACGTTGTAATGGCCTACACATTGATCTCTCTTGTGTCCACAAGTTTGTATTTTTGTGCCTTTGGAGAGTGGTCCTCATTTACTAGTCTTCTGCGTGGTTTTCTGATGATGGATGAAAGCTGTTTTTACACCATTGATTTATAGAATTTGTAAGTGCATGTGATGCTATTTGTGTAGCTAAACTGCATTGAGGTTTGTCTTTAAGGGCCCTGAAACGGTTTTGATGATTTTGTACAAATGATTGAGCCAGTAAAGCAAGTCCTTAGGATCCTTGGTGGACTGATTTAAGCCTTGTGCGTAAAGTGTGTAATTTACTCTAGGGCTTTAAATCTGTGAAACGCTAAAGGTCGTAGTGGCGCTGCCACTTGGAATCTTCAGCCACTGTGGTGTTTTATGTGGACGAGTGACGTCGCATGGGCAGCCAATCTGATTAGATGTCCCACTGATTGATGAGTAATTTTTCTAACTTAATTGTGAACAAATATTGTTCATAGTACTAGTTGGAACACAATATAATTGGTTGTGCTAAGAAAACAGTAACAGAAAGAGAATGCACAATCAGTTTTCTACTGCATGTGGCAACTTCCAGTGCACGACAAGTGTTGTCTGCCTGTGTTACAGTGTGCTCCATGTTGATGTGAGCTGTGTGACCAGTGTTGATTTTGAGGTTTCTGTTCTCTAGCACCGTGAATTGCCTTTGCTGTGTTGCGAGCAGCAAATCTTGTTTTCGATGACATGTTAAGCTGCGACATTGTGCGCCTGTGCAAGGCAAGCTTAGTGGCTACAACTCATTGGCATATATTACACTGAGCATTGGCCTCTTGCTATACAATCAACACCAGGACTCGCGCATTTGTCCCGCAATTTCCACATTTATGCCTACCGGTGATTGTTGTCAGAGACGTTTAGTTTGTCCACATTCTTACACTTGCAGATTATTAGCATACTGGAGAAAAAAAAATGTGAGTGGTGATCGACCGGGATCGTTGCAGCACTTCGTGGCATAGAGCTCAACCATGTGCTCGCAGTGGCTTCGGGAGGTAGAGCTTAGATCCACTGGCCGCTGATCTGCAGCAGTGATCGGTGGCCGTTCGGTGAAGTTGAGGAGGAAAAGCTTTGCTCAGAAGAAGGGTAACAGCAAATTGCCTGCAGCTGCCCTGGTATAAGATGCTTCTCCTAATTTATGGTGCAGATGATTTGATAATGCTGTAGCCTAAATTCCTAAATAAATTTTAAAAACCTTTTCAGGTTTGCTTTGAAGTAACAGCTGTGTTGCTTTAGAAGACAACAATGCGCACATGGGTGCAGGGAACAGGGTTCCAATAAAGTTATTACAAGGAGAAGTTATAACTGAGCGGTGTGCAGTCACTTTGGTCGCTACATTATAGTGCCATGAAGTGTGGAAAAGAGACTGCCGTCTGTCTGCTCACCATTGATGTACTGGCTACACTGTTACCATGGCCTCATTCAAGATGCCACTATCCGAGTCGTTGCCGCAGCTACTAAAGCCTTGCAAGCAACTGAACCAATACCTATCGACTTAAGAGTCTTCTCGGGCGACGTGAAAGGCAGAACCCGTTCCTTCACCACAAGGAGCACAAAAAAATTACACGTCATCTCCCCCTACGGGCAACCATGGTGGGATGCGAAAGCATCGCGGGGGGTGCGCGTCGAGGCGTTTGAATTACCGCTTGCCGACGCTGACGTTTACATTCGGCTTCTCGAGCCTTCCTCTGCTCCACGGCGGTGGCGCTGCTGCTGCAACTAGCGCCGACGTTGACTTTGTTCATGGTGTTTCGCACACCGTTGCACAGGGAGAGAATGACGGAAGCAGAGCGAATGCGCACTTTATACTGCGCCAAGACACTTGCGCCGCCTACCGGTGTACCCTTAGAGAGAGGGAAGAGAGAGTGAGAGAGAGAGTCATATGCAATGATTTGCTGCGCTGCACCTGTGGCGGAGAGGGGGAGGAGGAGAGTGCACATCTGCGTAAGAGAGGAGAATGAGGGAGAGTTGCGCATGTGCAGTATGGGTGCGGACGCCACAGAACGGACACTGCCCCGAGCACAAGATGCTTTCGCATCTAAAATTGAACAGTAATAATAATAATTTGTGGGGTTTTATGTCTCAAAACCAGGATATGATTATGAGAGGCATCATAGTGGAGGGCTCTGGAAATTTAGATCAACCGGTGTTCTTTAACGTGCACCTAAATCCAAGCACACAGGCCTCTAGCAGTTTGCCTACATTGAAATGCAGTCGTTGCGGCAGGGATTCGATCGCGTGACCTTCGGGCCAGCAGTCGAGCACCATAACCACTAGACAAGTTTAAACAGTGCATTAGCAACAATGACAAATATCAAGTCAGATTTACTAAGGCCCTAGATTACCACGAAAAGGTAGGCCACATGATAAGCTGCATTCTTGTTACCTTGAGCACCTGCAGTGTTCTAGAATCTGTACCAACTGCCACCAGCCCCTTGCTTGGACAGCAGCCAGTACATCCAGGCAGTTCACCAAGTGATTATGCAAGCGTCAGTGCGAATGCCAGAGCAACGACACCATGGCTACAAACACCGAACCTCCAGGGAACGTATCCCGAACTATAGGACCTGGTCTCACGCAGGGCACTAAGAGCTTTGAGGGAGGAGTAAGCTGAATTGTTGGTTTGATAACCACTTTGAGTAAAAGGATTTGGACGATGACAACGCGAGGAACAGCATAGGGATAATTAAGAGAAAGGCAAGGCTGCCAGTCAATCCTTCAAGGTAATCCTTGAAGGATTACCTTGAAGAGCAGCCCAACAACACAGCAAGAGAGGGGAGAGAGTGATGTTGACAGTATCCGCAGAAAGGGCGAAACGTCGCAGATAAAATGAGCAGCTGTTGGTTACGTCATATTGATGACAATGCTACGTTTGCTATTGACATTTGGTCAGCAGCAGATAGGTATCCAGGACAATGAAACAACACAAATATACCGAGGTTAAAATAAGGTCCTTAATTGTGCAAAACAGTGTAGATTTTCGGTTTCTGCAACTTCATATAATTTGCATGAAACACAATGCAAACAGGCAACACATTGAAAGGCAACACATACAGGGACGTGCATATATTACTTAAAGGACCCCTGACACCGAATTTGGAAACTCGAGATGCTTGTGTTGTTTGATAGTCCTGCATGCGGGGGCACTTCTGACCGATTATGAGTGACGAGCGTTGCCTTTAAGATATTTTAATTTGGTTTTAAAGTAAGCCTGAGTGCTCATCTGAATTTTGAACTCCTATCAACATAACCACTAGTATGACGTAGACGTAGGCCCCTTGTGACGTTGCAGAGGTAAAGCAAGTGTTGTCGACGTCACAGACAGAAATATGCGCGGTGCATGCACTGTGGTATATTGCGAAGCATGTTCGCTCTCCCACCTTCTCCTTCTTCGGTACGTATCGGCAGGCAGCGTGAGCTCTCCGTGTGTGTGTTCTCCAACTGGCAGTTCAACAAGCGCATGGCTGACGTCACCCAATACTGAGCGCATGTCATCACGCGTGCCCCGAGGCGCGACCGCCTCGGCGCGGCGCTAGTTTCTTATCCTCTTTCGGCGCGCGTTTTGAACCTACACTAAAAATGACCATAATTAACGCTGCTAGGATTAATTAGACATCACGTTGGAGGATTTACGGTGTCATTCCGTGATTACAAGACATAGACCTACTTATCACAACATAAATGTCACAAACAAGAAATCGGCTGTCAGGGGCCCTTTAAAATCTTAGAAAAAATATTTCACGTTTACTGCTGCTCTCTTCTTGCTCAAATTTCTCAGAAAGCTCCATCTTATTGTCAATATTTTTTAATGTGGCTCACAGCACAGTTATATTCCAGTCTAAATCATCTTACCAAGAGTTCCCACTGATAAATCAAGGTCACAAGCTGATATATCTTATTGAACACTTGGTCTTTCTCTCTCTGAATGTAACATTATTTAGCCGGAAACAATCATCTTCATGGTGTCCGCCAAGTTATCAGCTGTAAAAAAAAGAAAAGGAAAACAAATATACAAAAGGCCGTCATATTTACAGACTCCTTAAGTGTCGTAAAATGTTTGAAATCGTTCCATAGTCGTGAAATTCTGCATTAAATGACCTTCATTACAGCATATGTGTGTACAGCATATGTGTCAAGCCAGGAAATCAGAGTATGCTGGGGGCCTGCACTCAGAAATTTTTATGATAACAACCTTGCATACGAAGCTTCCTCCACAACAGTATCAAGAGGGAACAACAACTCTATGGCTGTCCCTGCCGTAAACTTGAAATGCTTCTTGAGGAAACAGCTTGAGAGCTACTGGCAGTGGTTATGGGACAAGGAATTTCATAATAAACTAGACGTCACTAACAGTGATAGAAGTGCTGCTCCAATTGCTCCAAACTGCTCCTAAAGAGAAATGCTGCTACATGCTGCTTTAAACTGGGATTTTTGTTAGTAACTGCTCCAAAACTGCTCTGAAGCGGCACTGAGAAAATGAAGACGAGGAACTTTAACTGGTCACCAACTAGCAAGCCCTAAAGAAACCAAAACGATCTGTATATTGTCATACTAAATATGCTACTAATGCACAGCTTTATCGGCTTTGATCTCATTTATGCTACAATAACTGGCATATCAAGCATATAGCTCATTTTGCATTTTTTTTTTCAGCTTGACATGCAGGCTTTTTTCGTGAAATGTGAGAATGACCAAGATTGATTTGATTTCATACTGATTACCAACTGCTGCATCAGTCACTGTGGTTACTTCTATAATGTGTTTCTCGGCTTTGCCGGTTTGATCTCGTTTCTGCCACAAGTATTGGTATTGGGAATACATAGCTGCCGCGCCGCGGTGGTCTAGTGGTTATGATGCTCGACTGCTGACCCGAAGGTTGCGGGATCGAATCCTGGCCGCAACGTCTGCATTTTCGATGGAGACGAAAATGTTTGAGGCCTGTGTACTTACATTTAAGTGCTCGTTAAAGAACCTCAGGTAGTCGAAATTTCCGGAGCCCTCCACTACGGCATCCCTCATAATCATATTGTGGTTTTGGGACGTTAAACCCTAGATACTATACTATGCTATTGTAAATACACGGCTCATTTTGCAGCGCATTCAGTAACAGTCTTTTAGATGCGAAGTATCTTAAGGCCGAGCTCAATCCGGTGGTGTGCGGCGTGACCACCCTTACTGCGCATGCACATACCCTCTCCACACACCTCCTCTCCACTCACCCTCTCCACTTTCCCTCTCCCCTCCCCTTCCCCTTTCCACTCTTCCTCTGAAACGCGGGCCAGACATGCCGAAATTCTCTCCTGCGCAACGCCGCGATGAGCTCGAGCGCATGCGCGTCCCCTCCCCTTCTCTCTCCTCTCCTACGCTGCCCCCCTCTCGCCCGCCTGTCGACCGCGTTCCCCGCTCGCCCTGTGAGAATTAACGGCCAGGCTAGATGGAAGATACGACGCGCGTAGCGTCTCTCTTCGCGTTCCACGACGCGAGGTCGGTAGCATGCCCAACGAACGCCAACGGAACGCGATCTTGCAAGTGCTCCGGCTTCGCATCGCCTCATGGTTCCCTTTAGCGGGAGATGGTGTAATTTTTTACTTGTTTGTTTCTTGCAATTTACATTGATTGTTGTCTTCGAAATATCTGTGATAATGAATATCAATATTTAGACACGGTTTGGCGACACTTTCAACTCCAGGAGTTGTATGGCATATTTTGCCATCTGCTCCTAGAACACCAATAGCTGCTCCAATCTAGCATTTTTTTCTGCTCCGAAAGCACTTGTGGCTGCTCCAAAGCAGTATTTTTTCTGCTCCAAAATCTCCAAAAAGTAGAAAGTCACTGCACCAAGACCCATATAGGTAATTGGACACTCACACAGAAAATGCAGCTAATGAAAGTTGCGTTATGTTGACTAAGGATCTGTCACGCATATACAAGGTACGTACACGTCCTTGAAATGCCTGAAAACCCTTGAAATTGAAAAGTCAGTGATTCCACTCCTGCGCCAACTGCGCCAAAGTGCGCCATATTGCATTTACTGCGCCATTCTGATAATATCGATGAAAATTGCGCCAAACTGCGCCAGAGTCTCGGGTTTGGGGGCGTCTATCACCAGCAATACCGCCGGCGCGTCAAAATATGTGCAGCGTGAGCTTGGGGCCGTCAATGTTACAACTACCGACCAAGAATAATTCCACTGAATTAACAGCGCTGGCGCGTGCGTCCCGCGTAAGCCATGACGCTATGCACGGTGCCGACGCAGCTTTTGTTCTGCAAGTCGGCTCCGCGGCAAAACGCGCTCTCCGCAGAGGCTCGTGACGTCTAGGCCAATCGGCAGCGTGAAAGTGTGGCGGGGATTCATCGGCGGACGTCGTCTGTTCCAGAAACGCTGCTGATAGCTCGTTTCAAGCGTCGCACGGCACGCAATGAAAGCAATGTTCAGTAACAACTACACGCGTGCCGCTAAAATGTCTGTCACTTCTGTTTCTGGACAATGAAATCTGGGATCGCTAACGATAGATATATAACAATATCAAATTTCCGTGCTTCGCGTCTATGGAAGAGCACGTCAACGGCGGGAACGCGTTGACACTTTTCCTCAAATATACTTTATCTATGGATCTTAATCCAGCAGAGCTTTTTCGTAATTCCTTCCACCAGGACATCCGGGTTTGTAATCGCTTTGCGGTAAATACCCCCTTAAAGGGCCTGCTCTTTCGAGCTCGTGAGTGCTAGGGTCCCAATTCGAATGTTCTGCTTGTTTTATTTTTTAAAGTCATCTCATTAATAAAATTAATTGTATTGTTATATGAGGTAAGGCTAACAGCTAACCCTTTTGAACCCGATGTCGCGTTACTTAACGAAACGCTGATTTAAAGGAATACGGCCGCTCCAGGAACCGAAGCTATTTTCATGCTGTCAGTTTTCTGAACGCGAAGTTAGCGTTGAGCGCACAGCAACTTTACGAGCCGTCTCCTGATACCTCGAGATAGTGCGCGCGCCAGCGACTGCGCCCTTCGAGCGACGCAGTCAACTCCCCCACCCCCTCCACTCCTCCGGCGTCTGTTCATGACGAAAGACAGGCGGGGCGTTTCCTCTCTGATAAGCAATCGACGGCAGGCCCACACGCTGGAAGATGTTATCGCATGCGCTCTCCGTGCGACGGAGACTGCCGGCTCGTTTAATCTCCGCTTCAGCTGCGTTCGTCGCCAGCGCTCGCGAGCTTTTATCCGCGGGTAGAATGCACGGGGTGATTTTATCAGTTAGGACTTTATACGGAAAATGACGGCAACAGCGACGGCAAAAACCCGTCGAGAGTGTCCATATATAATTGCTATCAGAATAAAAAGAAAAAAAAAAGGTTGAGCCATACTGCACTCTGCGAAATGGATGATTAGCGAAGCTGTTTCGCGCACGGCACAAAGGTGACATGGTGGGGGACAGTTTGGTATGCAAGGCCAAGTTGCTAGCGCCCAGGCTGTTTACGTTCAATACTCGCAATATTAATGCGAAAGCCTGAAACGCTAAAATTGACCGTCGGCGGCGTCAAACGATTGGTGCAAAAAATGTCACGTGATAACGTCACCATGACGTCATAAATCGTGATGTCACGTGATGACGTCATCACGTGACATCGTCTCTTTGCATTGCTTCCGTGATCGGTGCGCCGATCTCTGGAGCTAGTTCAAAACCAGGTAAGGTGCAGAAAGCTTGCAATGCCTCCAATTCCGGAGGCGGTGCAAAATCACGTTAGGTGCAGAAAGCTTGCAGAGAGGAGGGGGAGGATCGCTACATCAATCGAGAAAAAAAAAACGGCACCTGGCTTTCGCCTTGGAGTTGTCTTAGGGGAATGCATTAGGGACAGTGCGACTCTTTAGCATTCAGACACTAATGTACGTCACAGCCTTTGTCTACCACGTCTGCTGATAACCACATAGATGTACTTATAGAGTGTTATTTCATAAAGTACAATTTCATTGACGCAGTATTCTGTTTATAGAGGTTAATCCAGAACACTCCACTGCATGAGCCCTTATTTTTGTATTATAGAGTGAAATATGGAGTTCTCCTGAGATGATTTTTTTCCATGAGATTTGCAATGAATGCAAATATTTCCAGCTCTTCATAAGAGCCCCATAATAATAATTTAGGTGCTTGAATGGTAATGCAATTTGTTTCTCCAGTGCACTCCAGGATGTAGAATTAGCTGCTCCTGAGTGCTCCCAGATGCAAAATTACCTGCTCCAAAGTGCTCCACGATGGAAATTTTTGCTGCTCCAAAGTGCTCCAAAATGAAAATTTTGCTGCTACAAAAATTGCTCCAAATCAGAAGTCCTCGGTAGCATCACTGAAAAGTACATTTTCAAGGCCCTCTAATTTCTTGACAAATATAGTCTAATATTGACTATGTGACCTGCTTTTTATGGTAGATAAGCATTCATCTGGTAAACTCTCCATTTTAGAAGCAATACGCCTCTGTGAGTGCACATGTTCTGCTTTCTAGGACTTGGGCGGAACTCGAAACCTGACTCAGTGAACTTGGAAACACATATTGTTGCTTATGTTGAATTCCAGTGGCAAAGTCGGAGCAAGCTTTTCTGCACCTTTTGGAGCAAGTGTGTTCCAATGGCAGAGTGAGGGCGAGAGTCAAGCGTTCCAATGGGAGAGTCGGAGTGGATTCAAAGTGGGAGTCACTCTGTGTAGCAGGAAAAGTTGCTCCGCCGAAATCGGCTGGGTCGACCGGAACTCAGCGTGACGTACTTCCTTTAACACGTTTGCCTGCTTGAGGGCGTTGCTGCTGTCGCGTGTTTTGGCAGTAATGGCGGACGACATGGGCGTCTGGGCCACGACCTCCTGGTCTGGGCATATCATGTGGCATTGCTTCCGCTGATCAATAGTGACAGCTCCGAGTCAGAAAATTCCAGTTCCTGCACAAGCGATTCATCGGATAGTGAAAGCGACGCTGAAACTGCCGCGCACGAGCGGGAATTCGACAGCGCGATTAGCAGAATGGAATAACTACACGCAAAGTATTCTAGGTAACTCCAGCACTTCCGCTTTCTTCTTGCTCCCATGCTTGCTCCGGCGACGCGGATTGTGTTCCAATCGCGGGTTTGGAGGCGTTGCTCTAGGCCAGAGTCGAGTGCTCGCTGGCAGAGTCCATCAGCTGCTCTGACTCTGCCATTGGAATTCAACAGTAGTGTTGTCTCCCCTCTTGTGTTTACTCTACCTCCTTCATCACCTTGTCCTATCGTTTGCTTGATTTCCCCACCTGTCGGTCTGCCTTCTTCCACTTTCGACATACCTTATGGCGACTAAACACCACCTCTGGCTCTTGTGGTACTTTTCTCTCCTCTGTCTCTGTCATGTGAGCAGCACACAAAGAGAGCCTACTAATGCTCGATTGACATCTACCTAAGTAATCAGTAGCTCAAGGAATATCAACTGTCCTCATGCAACTAGAGTTGAGGGTACATAAATACTACTTGTTCACTGTTCAGTTCACCATACTGGCATGAGTCCAATTTGTATCCAATTCAGTCCATGTCAAAGCTCAAAAACAGGAATGGCCTGATGACTCTAGGCTGTTATAAAAGTATTCAAGGATCAAATTGTCAACGTGGGGAAGAAAAAAAAGGAACTTGAGGCAGTCATTGCTGTTTTACCCGCTTTCAGCAGATCTCTACCCAGAAAAAAGGGAAGCGTCATACAACATCACCGTTGTAATGAAACTGAGCACTTTGTCAAAGACTGAAAAAAGTTAACAGGAAAACTGAAGAACGTTACCTAGCTAATAATATATGTCCCAGCTGCTGTGTGAATGTTGTGAAGTGTCCACGTTAATCACTTAATGTGATAAAGACTGGAATTTCTAGTCTAATTTTTTTATTTATGCTGCAATAAAGCTATCTATACTATTTTGGAACATTGTTAGAGCAACAAATTCTTAATTGGGATACAGCTTTGCGTTCTTGAAAAACCTTTGACAGGGACTCTTAAGTTGTTGACAGCTCTTGAACTTTGGGCTTTGAAAACCATACGAACTAGGCTTTATACAGATCCTTGAAATTCCTGCAACTGTTTTCTTTCCTGAAAACCCTTGAATTACTTGACAAAAGTTATAAGTAACATGGGACCTGCTTTCTATGGTAGATGAAAATTCATCTGGCAACACTTGTGTGAGTGCACAGGCGATCCTTGTTTCACTTACGTGGAACTCGGAACCGCACTGTGAACAGAAACAGACATGTTTTGGCACTCAGTGTTGGGTCCCCTCCAATGTTTACGCTGCCTTCATGCCTTGTCTTATCATTCATTTCATTTCCCACCTGTCGGTCTGGCTTCTCCCACTTCCTTTCTCTGAACTTACCTCCTAATGACTTGACTCCACCTTACGCTGCTTTTTCTCCTCTATCTCTGTCAAACGACCAGTGCATGAAGTGAAGCAATACTCATGCTCTATTGATATCGATCAGTGTATTCAACACCTCCACAAATATCCGCTTTCCTCGTGCAGCCAGTGTTGTAAAAGAGTATGCTGTGTGGGAGCCAGATACTCAAAGTAAGAATTTTTAGTTAATGATACTGATCACGCTACTGGCACTCAGTGACTGGCTTCTATGCAGTGTGTGTATGTGTGTGTGTGTGTGTTTTTTTTATACAAGGATGTTGACTACTATACATAGACACTGGATATTCATTGAACGGCTGCCCATATGCTGGCATCAGTTCAGCCTATATCCCATTCACTCCATATCAAAGCTAAAAAAATGGGATAAGCTTGATGACTATAAGCAGTCAAAAAACACGGCTGATCCCTCTGTCATAGGAATCGGTATAACACGAAAGTGAAACGTGTCTTCACAGACGTAGTTAAGATTGGGTCGGACAGGCCCGGCTGCTCAGATCCTGGCAAACTTGAGTTTATTTACACACATTTGCACTTGATGAGAAAACAAAGGCCGGGGCGGCCACTGAACAGCTCTCGCGACAACAACTGGGCTGGACCCGCACCAAGCGTTCAAGCCCTTAAAGGGACCGACAACCAACTTTTGCGGTACCCGTTTTCTTGAGTGCAACGGGAAGCTTACCGGTCAGAGCTTCTAATCACGGAGTGGTAACGCCGAGAACGCCGTAAAACATTTGTAATCAGAGTTTTTCGATCTGCAGCGATTATGCAGTCTTAATATCACATGCTGCAAACAGTGAGAGGTGAGCGCGATAGCGATTATACGCCAGCAGTGGTGACAAGTTATGCTCTAAGTATGAAAAGGTAATGTTAGGTTTGCAAAGCCTGCGGTGCCGCGACTACTGCTTTCTAGCCGATTAAATTATTTTACAATAATTATAGCGTTTTTCTGGGGCTTCTTGTAGAAGTACTTTGGCCGTACACAGGTCGCTTTATCGCATTTTAGTCAAGCCAAGCTAAGCCTTCGAAAACGAAACAAGTGGTAGGATACACCAGCAGTGTTGTTCATGAAGTGGTAGCAATCCTCCACAGAACAGTAAGTCGATGGCATTTTGCGAGCAGCAGCGCAAACTCGCGTGCTACTCTTCAAAAGTCCGATACGACGAGAGCAGACGAGAGTCGAGCTACGCGGGAAACGCCGCCGGACGCCTCGCGCATGCGCCGCAGCGTCTGTTGCACTGGAAGCCACGAAAGCAGCGCCGCATCTCATGCTTTAATTCTTTTACCTTAGAAACAAACGGGATTCGACAATAACATACATATTCAAAATTTCAGCCCTCGTTCTGGTGCGTGTAAAAGCATTGGATTACGTACAACAAAGTGCTTAATACCCCTGTCACACGGCAAATCTAATGTCATTTACAGCTAATGTCATTCGTTTGTAATGTCATTTGTTTGCTGTCACACGGGGAAACTAATGCCATTCGATGAAAATGACATTTCCAGTCGAATGAGTTCCCGAAACACATTCGCATTCGATTTCGGACCGAATGCGTAGTCTCGACACCAGGGACCTTTTAGGGAGATAACTGTTGACTTATGTATGCGTAACTTTTGTCATTCGTAAATATCTTATTCTTTACTAGATTAACTTATTACTGGTTTGATCACGTAACAGCACGCGCGAAAGTTTCTAAAAGAAAGCTACTCTCAACTACAGCGGCTGGACGCCGGCCATGTTTCATTTGTGCTACAGTGTTCTCTCTTGCTGTTGCCCGTATCGCGGGTGTTGATCGTCCGATTGCACGTGTTTTGGTGATCAAGGTGGTGACTACACGAATTAGCTGCCGCCGTCTCATTTCTGCAGCCGGAGTGTCAGTCGTGCTCGCACGCTTTAGTTCACTGTACGCGCGCCCGGTCATATCGTCGGCCATGTTGGTTTTCGATTAGTTCTTGGCTTGACTTCGTTTGTGTCGTACAGCTGTGGCAAGTTGTGTAAAACGGCTGCGTTTATATTCTTCGAGCAGCTTTTTAGTGATAGAAAATTATTTTCTAGGATACACGCATGTGAGATGCAAGTTTTAATAGATTTTTGTTTTTCCCAACGTCACGGCTCCGGAGTGCTAAAGGGGTGGTGCCATCAAATTTCCAGGCTATAACAAGCCTATTGTGGGTTTCCTCTGTATGCAAGGACACTCCACACGAAGGGTCGGACACAGCGAACGTTTAGAATATATTTTAATTCACTTCCAAAGTGTACCTAAATGCCCATTCTCCCGATCGAAACCCATCGCCAGCGCGCCAACACTGACGTAGATCTGTAGGATGGGCAACGAAAGTTGCAGTGACGTCACACCAAATCTGCTGTAGTAACGTGAGTGACCTCCGGACCTCCGCCACTTCCGCAACGTACGTACCGGCTGTAGTGAACTAGAATATATTCTAGTTCACTATAGTACCGGCAAAGCATCGGTTGCTACATCACTCGCCGAGTTTCGATCGCTTCCTGGCCAAGTGCGTCACAGCCTTGTGTGGTCACGTGACCACGCCTCCTACACTTCTACGTACTGCCCAACCTCGGCGCCCAGAAACCGAAACCGAAAGTTGTCCACATCAAAAGGCGATATTCAATTATTTAGCGAGAATACATGAATCTTGGTACGTGCATCATGCTTCCTGGAGCTATAGAAAACGCTCACAGCAAAGAACGCGCAAGCCACAAATTTGGTGGCACCACCCCTTGCTAAGGTCATGGTCATCATTTTAAAATGTCATTTGTTTTCGTCGTGTGACAGCAGGCAGGTAAAATGACATTAAGTTCACCTAATGTCATTTGTTGTAAATGACATTAGATTTGCCGTGTGACAGAGAATATCTCTAAGTCCTTCGTCCCTGGATCAGAGTCGGCGCCAAGCACGACCTCTGTCCCCTCCGCAATCTCTCCGTCGAGCCCCAAGCTCTCCCCTCCCCTCTCCTATTTCTTCCTTTAAATCCCCCCTGTCTCGTCTGAGACCGCCTTACGGGACCAACCCTTCTCGATACTCCACCAATGAAGCAGAGAACTTTGTTTCTCTCAGAGACGTATCTCCGCCTCCACGTTCCCACGCTTTGCTGCCCTCACTATGCGGCAAGCCAACTAAAGACGCCATCAGTCACATACACAGTCAAAGTACACTGAAATACACTCCACCAACGTGCCCAGTTTACAGTGCCGTCTCGAACCTTGTCTGCCACAAGATGCCGCCGCAAAACCACGTCGGTGCTCATTCAGTGAGGACCGTCGCGACGGCGACACATTGTTTACGTTGTCAGTCTCCGTGAGATCGCTTCCGCCGCACGGGTGACTCCGCCGCGAAAGGAGCGGTCGACAAAAGGTCGCGGGGTTCGGCTACAAAGGCGCGGGTAGAGGCGAACGGCCTAATGGCCCTTCTGGCGCGCCCCTTTTCCGCCGGGCGCCGTCTGCCAATTAGTCACCGTTGATCCGCACTGGTGAAATCTTCCCCCGAACATAACTGACGTAGTTGAGCGTTTGTTGTGCATTGTTTCGGCACAAGGGCGAAGGAATGAATGCTAGAGCAACAAATTGCAATGTCACGCGAAGAATGGCAAGCAGCTCGAAACTCGCAACGCGCTGCTTGAGCAGAAAGGACTCACGCAAAGAAAATACACAGGATGAGCACGAACTAACGACTGTCACAGCTCGACAGTTAAAGTGCGCTGCTAAAACACAAAGGAGGGCGCACGAAACGAACACACAAGTATACACAGGATGAGCGCGAATTGTCACAGTTGTAACTTATTTGTGTGTGAGCAGTGCACTCGTTTCACAAAAGCGGCCGCTGCAGTGAGCGAAGTGACCTTCGTGCTCTGTAATTTCAACGCAAACTTCCGGTGAGAGCACAAGACGTACAACCCCCCCCCCCCCCCCCCATCACGAGATAAGCGCGCGCTCACAAGCAACCACGCCCTGTGGGGCGGCGCGCGCAGGGCAACAACATTTAAAGTGCGCTCTTCGAGCCCTTCGCACCAGCTCGCTAGTGATAACGAAAACACGCTGAGGTGCCGCCGATTTCTGAGTTCCGCCAGCAGTAAATGGTGTATATAAATAGCTCGCCGTTAGCATAATGAAGAACGTGCCGTCTGTGGCCGAGTCGGTTCGCGTCGTGCGCTGCGGAGCGAGAGGTCGTAGGTTCGACTCCAGGTGACGTAACTTTTTCTTCTAGTTTCTTTTTTGCCATCTCTTAGTGCATATTTTACAACGTCACATCCCCATTGGCATTATACCCCATTGATTAATCTGGGTGAATGTGGCCTACGAACACATTGTCAGCAAGACGCCATGTCAAAACAGTGGTATGCAAATCGTGAGGATGTTGTGTACTCCCTTTCTTGATAGCTCTGCTAAGCAGTGCTGTAAAATAGGTAGGGGGAGCAAGACTTCAAAGGATTCGAGTCCTTTTCAGGCAATATCCTCTTAACTACTTCAGAAGTTCTCTGGAGACATATATGAGTACTTTACTAGTCTTCGCTTATTTTGTTGCTTAGTGTTCACCTTCTTTTCTTTTTTTTTTTCAGTTGCTCAAATTTTTCCCTCCATCTCTCACCCTCTGATGATACCACACTTTCAAAGGGGTTGTTGGCGTAGCATCGCTTTCAAACTACTACTCAGTGTCTATAGGAAAGAAGGGGAATGTACAAGGGCCCGTTTTTTTTGTTAGACGCAACCAAATGAAACCAGCAGACAATGAAGCCAAGCGAGGTATAGGAGGCATTATTTGGAGTTTTTTACTGTAGTGTAGTAATTATGACATGAATGGAAAGGAATTAAAGTGGACAGAAAAACAACTTCGCCGCCGATAGGGACCGAGCCTACAACCATCAGATTGTCGTTCGGTCCATGATGTTCAGGACGTGGCAGAGTTAGATGGAGAACATATAAAAGGTGTTTCAGGTAACTATCGCATTATAAGCAAGTAAACCATTACAACACACATATGACTACTGATTTGCGCGCTTCTCTTATTTTGTAGATAGGAACTTGTCTAAGATTGAAGCTATGTAGAGTGCTGCATAATACAACATTGTTGCGTCAACATATGCTGATGCTAAACTAACTGCCACTCAGATCACAAAGCCTATCGAACAATCCTACATCGAGAACCCCTGTACAATGCGGCAATAAACAAATGCACCTGTGCATCCATCAAAGTTCATTTGCAAGCACTGGAGTAGCAGTGCGTGAGCGTGCATTTGTTTCATATTTTGCATACTTTGTGGGCTTTTGTTTTTTCTCGAAAAAGACAACCAGGTAAATTTTAGGACGAAATAAATTCTTGATTCTGAGGTTATTTGAGGTGGTGTACAACTTTATCATTTACACGTTTGAGATTCGAGCAATAATTTAAAAGTTTACCAATCAAAAACAAGTATACTTAATGATGAAAAAAAAATACTGGTTATAAGTGCACATGACTGCTACTAATGTGCAGTTGGTACAATTTCGCTAGGGCTCCTAGTCTTTTTAGATATTGATCACAATGAGCTGGCACGTTGTGTATATACCAAGTAAGGACAAGCACTGCAGATGTGCAATAAGCTCTTGTGTTGACCCCATGTAACAGCATTTTCACGTACTACATGTTTGCATGCCTCAAAAACAAAGCGACATTCAAAGGTTGTGTCTTTTCGTCAAAAGTACCTCGCAGGCGCATAGTATTTGCAACTATCTTTACCCTAAAATAAAAAGTGAATTATAGTTTGTAAGTGAATTAAGTGAATTGCAACAGTGCTTGCACTGAAGGTCATGGTGTAATGCAGTGGTATGTGTCTGAGCAAGATACATTGACCATGTTTATCACACATAAAGATTGGTACCACATACATCCAAAATAAGTTCTTGGAAGCATGATATGATTTTGATGCATTATTGCTAGCCCTAAATTATGTGCATACTGTTAGTAAATAGCATACTTTAGCTCGTGTGGCTGTTGGGAAACTTGCATGCTTTTGCATATGATACTTTTATGTGTTTCCTCCACTGGCATTACACAGTAATCTATTCCTTTGCTAAGTTTGTTAGTGACAATAACAAATGTTTCACAAACAGCACATCACTTTTCTGATCTCAGAATGTGTCTGAGCATTGCAAAGAGCAGGATGATGCAAGAAATTTCACTCTAGCAGGCACTGCACCCAATAATTTATAGTACCGTAGCATTATTAGCTATATGTTGAGATGATTGATAAAGTTTACTGATTAAGCTTTTGAATTCCGTTTTGAATTCTATTCATTCCTACCCATTCTTCTCCCCCAGTTTACAAGGATGGTGAGAAATTGATACCACACCACATTGTCACATGTGGCAAGGACCCATGTGATGTTGCTGATGAATTGTGGAACTTTGCAGCAGAGTGCAGCACCAAAAAGTAAACATTCATATGTACACACCTATTTAATAAAGTTCATTACTTTTTTTCTTGTTCTGTGCATGTCTGCGTGGTGTTGTGAACTTTCTATTTTCTGAGCTTAGCTGTGTGGATTTGCAATTCATCCTGGCTATTCTTGACTAGAGCAAACAGTTGCTCTTTATTACGCGTTGATTCGATTTTTTATTGTTTAGCATGGCTAAATCTAGAAAAAAAATTGGCCGCGTATCTGCGTGCTTCGCTGCAAATGTCGTCTAAAGACGATAGAAGAGGCGCTGCGTGAGATATGGACGCCATCTGGCAATACGTCGGGAAACATGAGTGCTGTGTTGCGGCCTGGTAGTCCCGGCGCAGCAGCAGGCGAAGACCGGCGGTGACCAACGCGACCGGCGGGGACGCCAGCCAGCCCGAACACGCGATTTGGCGCGAAGCGCTGAAGCAGAAGAAACGTCCGCACTCAACGAGTACTCTCCACACACTCTTTTATGTACACGTCGCCTGGGTAATTAAAATAGGAATGCCAGAGCGGCGCCCCATGGCATTCGTACAGTGCAATACAGAACCGAAACCGAAACGCAACAATGAGCTCGTGCAGAGGGCACGGAGGAAGGCAAGTTTCAGCGCAGCTTAAGAAACTAGGATCTTTAGAATTACGTATGTATGCATTTTCTATTAAAGGAACACACCACCTAATACTTACCTAGTGATGTTACGCCTCAGATATGCGTAATGTTTGCTTTTTGATCGACAATGTACACAAGTATGAACCTAGTCAGCCGTGCTAGATGGCTGGCCCTTGGGCAAGTGGTTCAACTTTGGCCGAGTGGCTGAATCGAGTGACGTGCCAACAGACAGAAAGACAGACCAAAATTTCTCCGTTTAAGTATCCCAAGAAAGACTATCGTCTTTAAAAAAAGATTTGTTGGAAGAACAGGAAACTCATTCTGCTGTTGTGCGCTTGTGGAGATTCGCTTGCCACAGTCCATTCTCAACATGACTGTGCCTACGAAACTTTCTGTATACATCGCCATGGGAATTGGTCCATCAGTTGGTCCATCATTAGAGGACACTTGAAAAGCGCGAACGACGAAGACGAAACACATACAACAGGACTGGCGCTTGCGAAAGTATTCCATTATTAAAAACGCAAGGCATTGTTTTACCTTAGATAATATCAGGCATATATCCCTCACATCGAATCTAGTAAAACTCATCGAAAGAATCTTACACATTCGGATAGATAATTGGTTGAATGAAAACATGATCTTGAGCCCATGCCAAATTGGATTCAGGCGTGGCTGCTCCATTTGGTGTGCGCACGTTGACATAGAAAGTAGAATACAACTTTCTCAATATCAGAAACAATGCGCTTTAGTAACTTTAGATATAGTACAAAAGCTTACGACAGTGTGGATAGTGGCGTACCAACTTTCCTCTTATATATATTCATTCGCGCTCAGTTTCATGTGATTTTTGATATCCAAAGAAAATCTACTCAGTTATGTTTAATAATATGAAGAAGTATACAGTCAGTCTTACGTAGCATACACCGGGACAACCATACATGTGCTATGCGTGTTATGCATGTAATAGTATTACAAGCATCACTTTTTATATATTAACCACACAACTTTATGCAGGAATACAACAATGTACATGGCGGCCTTCCCAGTAGTATAGATTTGTATCATTCAAAGAAATTTCGTTAATGTATAAAAGTTGCTCTCTATTAATTACGTTTTTAATGTTGGTAGTAATGAGCGCACGCACCTTTTCTTTTCATTAATTAATACTGCACTTTCTTGCACATATTCAGGATTGCGTATATTATATTTTGCCTTGTTTGCCCTTAGTCGAAATAGTGTTTGTAGTGCATTGTTATTATTGCTACTATTATTGTATCACTGTTCTGTTGCTATATTACCATTGCTGTTAACTTGTCAACCACAAGTTTCCCTTAAAGGGACACTAAAGAGAAACAATGAATTGGTTTAGATTGATAAAGTGTGCTCGGAGAAATCTTGTGTAGTTTATTTCACCACCATAGGTTTATTATTAGAGGAGAAAACCAAGTTCAAAGTTTCATTTTTAAATTTCGCGCCGAACTTTGTAATTCGTGACGTAAAAGATTTCAAAGAGCATTTAACGTATTTTGGCGCCACAGGCTCGGCGAAATTTCCACAAACTCGTTATGTCAAGTCTCTGGCCCCCTCAGAGGACAATGTACTTCGATTTAACCGATTAGGAACTACGTAGGCCCAAGCAGACGCCGTCAAATATATGTGACGTCACGGCAAATAGTGCGGGAATTCCAAGGTGGCGTCGCCACCTGTATTTTCTTTTTGCGCGTTTTCTCGCTTAAGCATCTTCTCGCAGCAAGCGTGGTGTTTTTGGTATCGTTCAAGACTACTTTACTAATGCGAGAAAAATCGTTTTGCTCTTTAGTGTCCCTTTAAAATGTAACAATTTGTGCTATTAGAGGCGTAGTACATTCTTTCTACTCAACGTATCTGCATTCGAGACCTTTGCATTTGTGACTTGGACGGCCTTCCGGCCCCTCCAAGTAAATGCGCCTATGTTAACAGTGTAACCACAAATTTTTGTTAAATAAATGTGGGTGATTAAAACGTTAAACTACCCCGCATTGTTCGTTAGCTGTTTATGACGGGTCGAAATTTTCTGGCTCTTGCACGCAACAGCTGCTCGTAACGCGTTGCAACAAATGACGCGAAAATTATCAGTCGCGTGTGACCACTTATGCATGACTGCGTAAAAAATAAGAGAACACACTATATTCAATGCAGCACATTTTTTACCATTGGTTCTTGGACATTCGTCAAATTTTTTGGTGTGCCGTAAAATCGCCTGCTTTTACGGGACGTCACAAATCTCTGAAATCTTGCGGCATTAAAATGACGTATGCTCCTTAAACATTGCATTACTATGCTGAACTATCACTAAACTTTTTCGGAATAGCCGGAGAGTATCTCATTCTGAACGCCATTCAGGAAGGCTGCCCGCCGCTCACACAGGCAGAGGCTAATTATAGCAGCAGGAGAGATGAATTAATATAAGCTTAAATATTTTTCGTTGTAGTGTAACGATGTTGCGCTGTTTCTGCGCGTATACAATTCTGTGAACGCAGCTTTGCTGAGAGAGGGAGAGAGACAAAAAAACATGGCTGATCCCTCTGTCATAGGAATCGGTATAACGCGAAAGTGACACGTGTCTTCACAGAAGTACTGCTTATTGTGCAGTGATATATGAGAGCTTGTACAATGTCTATTCGTGTTTGGCAGCTATAGCACCGTTTGACGTGGATGCACCCATGTTGACAGCATGTCTATGTCGCGACGACTAACGCCCATGATCATGATTAAACCGTTGCGCACGGTAGCTGAAGGTGTGAACATATATTTGGACACAGCGAATCGTGAATCCCGCGTAAGGATGATATCAACGAGCTCATAATCAACATTGGTACCCGGTATGCACTTCTTCAAAGCGTCGTGAATTAAGGAGAGAAACGGCACGGTGTGCGCTTTCTAGTAAAGGGTAGCCGACGCCTATGCTCATGCATACATAACACACACTGTGTTTCAGCAACACGGGAGGTAGAGGTTCGTAGCCTGAGCCGCAAACGCGTGCGTCCCGCTGGCCTCTGTTTCGCAGGCGCTGCTCTCGCTCCACCAAGGCACGACATTCGCCCGTCGAACTCGCGTCCTTTCTGCAACGCATATTGCAGCAGTTTTGTTAGTCGGTGCTCTCGCAATTGAAGCAGTCGGCGGCGGAGAAATCCCGTTGGTGCACGTGGGAGCTGCACTACTCCGATGAGCCAACGCACGCTAACACGAAGCCAAAGGCAAAGAACGTAACTGCGTCAAGGGTGCCTGGGCGACGCCAGCGCGGCCAGTCTACCGCTCTGGTATCGAGACGCTTTAACCATTACCTCCGATATCGCGTGCAATCTCGGAGTAAGCGCTAGTAAGTGTCGAGGGTGAAGCATTACTTCTTTTCTCATCTCACAGACGGCGGCACCGCCCCGCTCCGCCAGCCGCGAAAGAGAATTTGTGAAAGATATAAGGCGCGTTCGCGCCGCGTCTAGTATCTCCCGAGTTAGCTTAGTCGGTAGTGCGTCGAGCGCTTGCCGTCGCGGCCGCAACGTCGTGGGTTCGATTCCCAGCGGGATATCTTTTTCTTGGTTTTTTTTCTTTCTCACCCGTTGGCGTCCACTTTATCAACGTCATATCCGTGACGGATGTACTTGGTGGACCCCGGCATAAAACACTTTCGTGTTAAAAAAACATGGCTGATCCCTCTGTCATAGGAATCGGTATAACGCGAAAGTGACACGTGTCTTCACAGAAGTACTGCTTATTGTGCAGTGATATATGAGAGCTTGTACAATGTCTATTCGTGTTTGGCAGCTATAGCACCGTTTGACGTGGATGCACCCATGTTGACAGCATGTCTATGTCGCGACGACTAACGCCCATGATCATGATTAAACCGTTGCGCACGGTAGCTGAAGGTGTGAACATATATTTGGACACAGCGAATCGTGAATCCCGCGTAAGGATGATATCAACGAGCTCATAATCAACATTGGTACCCGGTATGCACTTCTTCAAAGCGTCGTGAATTAAGGAGAGAAACGGCACGGTGTGCGCTTTCTAGTAAAGGGTAGCCGACGCCTATGCTCATGCATACATAACACACACTGTGTTTCAGCAACACGGGAGGTAGAGGTTCGTAGCCTGAGCCGCAAACGCGTGCGTCCCGCTGGCCTCTGTCTCGCAGGCGCTGCTCTCGCTCCACCAAGGCACGACATTCGCCCGTCGAACTCGCGTCCTTTCTGCAACGCATATTGCAGCAGTTTTGTTAGTCGGTGCTCTCGCAATTGAAGCAGTCGGCGGCGGAGAAATCCCGTTGGTGCACGTGGGAGCTGCACTACTCCGATGAGCCAACGCACGCTAACACGAAGCCAAAGGCAAAGAACGTAACTGCGTCAAGGGTGCCTGGGCGACGCCAGCGCGGCCAGTCTACCGCTCTGGTATCGAGACGCTTTAACCATTACCTCCGATATCGCGTGCAATCTCGGAGTAAGCGCTAGTAAGTGTCGAGGGTGAAGCATTACTTCTTTTCTCATCTCACAGACGGCGGCACCGCCCCGCTCCGCCAGCCGCGAAAGAGAATTTGTGAAAGATATAAGGCGCGTTCGCGCCGCGTCTAGTATCTCCCGAGTTAGCTTAGTCGGTAGTGCGTCGAGCGCTTGCCGTCGCGGCCGCAACGTCGTGGGTTCGATTCCCAGCGGGGTATCTTTTTCTTGGTTTTTTTTCTTTCTCACCCGTTGGCGTCCACTTTATCAACGTCATATCCGTGACGGATGTACTTGGTGGACCCCGGCATAAAACACTTTCGTGTTAAAAATAAACAGCGCTGGTCGTGTGCGCTTTTTTGCTACCCGAGTTGTATATTGCGCTGTAAGAGTCGATTCAAGATGAATCAAGACCGCCTAGCTCGGCTGTCAATTCAGTCTCCTTAGTCCAGAAAACCGTGGACCTTGAAGATCTTCCTGGTACGGCAGAACAAGTTGCGGGGCAAGCTTGGAAGCTGGGCTTCCCAATGTGCTAGCCTCAATGTACTCGAGCCCATGCACGGCCTCACTCGTCTTCGATTTGTTGCAAGCCGCCGCGATCGCTGTAAGCTACCATATGATATCAAGGTGATGCAGGTTGATCGAAGACTAAAGGGCGAGACAGACGGTACGATTTTCCATGCGATGCGACGTCCGACACGGCAGTGGGGAAACCGGAATGGTGACCTTTCATAGCATCTGACAGCCACAATTCCCTCTCCCCCACCGCCGCGTCGGACGGCACATCGCATGGAAAATCGTACCGTCTGTCTCGCGCTTAAAGCGGAAACCTTTTTTAGCTCTCCCAGTTCGACTGAGCAAAAACATTTAACACTTGTGCACTATCATCGACCCACAGCAGCTTGGATATAGAGCAGCGGTGATGCTATTCCTTTTCGATGAAAGAAGATGAATATCCTGAGTAAGGAAGAGCGTTTCATCAGTCCATAAAGCGTTTACTGGTCCCCGCCTGTACTTGCGTCGTCGGTGATGTAAACTTCAGGCCATGTAAAGCAGAATAAAAGCATGACAGTGTGTTCTGACGCTATATAGCCCCTGGTCAGCGGTAGGCTCCTTTAGAATGCTGGAGCGCAAGGTGTGAAAGAGTCGCATAGGCGGCCTGCACCGAAGAGAGCCTACAGTGCGGGGTTGTGAGACGTGGCAGACAATTTTCACTGCAGAAGCGTAGGACAAATTTCTTTCTATAATGACGTGATCACTGTGTTGACGGAAAACTTCGCCACAGTGGTTCGTTTTCCAGTGTGCAGCCGACAGTGACCACTGTCGAAAGTGGGGGGGGGGGGCGCAAATTTTCTCAGTGGGGGGCTAGTGCCCCCCTTGCCTGCGAAAGTGTGGAGCATGCGAAACTGATACATTCGCTCCAGTACTTAGGTCTGCTACAATACTTTGTTGCAGCCCCGCCACGGTGGTCTAATGGTTATGACGCTCGACTGCTGACCCGGAGGTCGTGGGATCGAATCCTGGCCGCGGCGGCTGCATTTTTGATGGAGGCGAAAATGTTTGAGGCCCGTGTACTTAGACTTAGGTGCACGTTAAAGGAACCCCAGGTAGTCGAAATTTCCGGAGCCCTCCACTACGGCGTCCCTTATAATCATGTATGGTTTTGGGACGTTAAACTCCAGATATTATTATTGATATTTTGTTGAATGGATTTATGCTTTTTTAGGTGATTAAGAATTTTATTGCTCGCAATCCGTTGTGGCTTCTTCAAAATATAAACAAACGAGAGGTCTCCCGCAAGGGTCTGTATTATCACCGCTATTGTTTAATGTTTTACTATGTACTATTCCCATACAACATGACGTACAGGTATATGTGTATGCCGATCAGCAGATATTCACACACTGTACCAAATTCTGCAAACATATATGAACAGACTGGAAACGTGGCTGGAGGGCATTACTTATCGCTCAATATCAATAAAAGCGCAGTCGTAGGTTTAGTACAAAGTGTTCCAGTGCAAATTGCATTACTCTACCGACAAGACATTATACCCCAGGTAGAGTCAGGTATTTAGGGGTAACCTACACCGAAAAACTTAACTTGAGCCCGTCAACAATTTGCGGACAAAACGGATCTTCCTGCTGTGCCTTCAGTAGGTCCTCCCTGCTGAAGACGATACCGGCGGACGTGAGAGGGTCTACCAGGTATGCGTCCTCCCCCGCGAGGCGATCGACTGAAACGTCACTTCGCCGTCGGGGTTCGCGCCTTTCGACCCATTGGATCCAGAGGCCCCAGAGTCTACTTGGTGCGACTGCTCTGGGGAGTGGCGGACACAAGTGTCGGACGCCAAAACGGGGGCACGCGACAAGGCGTCAGCCACGACGTTCGAAGTCCCTTTCCGGTAGCGCACAACAAAGTTGTACCGCTGCAAGGTCAACGTCCAGCGCGCGAGGCGGCCTGAGGGCTCGCACAAGCGCTTAAGCCAGGTGAGTGCCATGTGGTCTGTCTCCACCACGAATGGCACACCGTCGACGTAGCAGTCGAACTTCCGGAGAGCAAAGACTATAGCGAGACATTACCTTTCACTCACGCTGTAGTTGCCCTCGGCGGCGTTAAGTGACCGGCTCGCAAAGGCGACTGGCCGGAGGACGCCGTCGTGCTCCCGAAGCAGTACCGCCCCGAGACCCAGGTCGCTCGCGTCCGCTCGGACAACGAACTCCCTGTTGAGGTCGGGCAGCTTCAGATCGGCTGTGGCCACTAGAGCTTCGGATAGCGCCTTAAAGGGGCCCTGCAACACTTTTCGAGCATGCTCAAAAATCGCTGCCGATCGGTAGTCGAGGCTCCCGAGAACACGCGAGCCAACTATTATAGCGATGCGCACGGCCTGGAATTTACAATAAATTCTCAAAGTCAGCTGAAAATCGCTCCCTCTTCTCTCGACAAATGATGTATTAGTCCGCAAAATATGACGCGATTGTCGGCAGTTCCACCATTGGCTTATGTTATAATCACGATAACACCCTCATTATTACTTTCGTTGTTAATTTTGAGTTCAATAAGTAGATAATATGTATGTTTATATTCTGTTATTGCGTTAAAAACACCGAACAAACATTAATATTAGCACTTCCGGTCTCACCGACAGCTCGTCTGCTCGTAGTTGCGTGGTTCCGTTTTCTTCGCCATGCGCAGTGCCGAAAACGTGAATATTTCTGTGCTTTTGACCATCGCCGGTTGCTGTTGAGAGTGGCAGCCGTTCGAGTGTTGCCTCGTCAGCTGGGAACTGCATCGTCGGCACGTTCTCACGACCGACCGAGGCAGCCGTGCAGCATGTCTCCGATAACAATGCTGGCGTCCGGTAATGGCGGCGCTTCGGGGTCGTCTGCCAGTGCCGTCTTACGAGGCGGTGTATCGGAGTATGGGCCGAAACCGATCTCAGCTGTCATTCATTCCAAACGAGCGCGCAGGTTTGCTTCCGTGGTTGGCAAAGCGATGAAAACACTACGGCGTTCGAGGTGCACACCCAACATAACCAAACCGACGGCGCAGTTTTCAAGCACGCGCGATACGGCTCCGCTCGACGAGAACGACGCAAGCCGACCGGAAGTGGCGGCACAGACCACGTGGTTGCGCCCAGACGTCAGAGAGAAAAAAATGAAGAAAAAATTTCCGCCGGCGCTCTTGGGCGGAGCCTCGCTCGTCTGCGCTCCCTCCCTCGACTCGCTGCCTAGCTCTCCGCGCGCTCGCTGCGTTGAGTTGAGGGAGAAAGCTGCGGAACGTGATCTCTATAATTTGGTAACACCACTTAGACTTGACGGATTCGAAAAATTTTTGCGGCATATGACTCGTGAAGAGTCATACGTCAATAATGAGACTATTCCAATATAACTAAGAAAGGTGTTGCAGGGCCCCTTTAAAGGCTCGCTCTTGCTCCGGCCCTCAGCTCCACCGTGCCGACTTCTCAAACGTGCGGTCAAGGGTGCTTGGAGGTCCGCGCAGCTTGGGATGAACTGTCGGTAGTAGTTCACCATGCCCAAAAAGCGCCTCAGGCCCTGAATGTTCGCCGGCGTCGGGTACTCCGTCGGGTACTACCTTCTCCTCACACGGCAGAACGCGACCACTCTCGATGGTAAAGCAGTGAAATGCGGATCTCAGCTATTTGAGCTTTCTTCGGGTTCAAGGTCAACCCGGCGGCACGCAACCTTTCGAGGACATCCTCCAAGTGGTGGAGGTGCTCCCGGAACGTCCGAGAGAAGATGACGATGTCATCGAGGTACGCCATGGCGAATTGCCATTTAGCGTCCCCGAGAATACGGTCAATCAGTCTCTGGAACGTAGCTGCGCGCTCCAGAACAGCCAAAAGGTATACGGGTAAACTCGTACAGACCTCTGTGAGAGGTGAACGCAGTTTTCTCCGCGTCAGCCGGCTCCATCTGAACCTGCAGGTAATCACGGCTAGTATCCAAGGTGCTGAAGTAGCAGGCACCGCCTAGAGCAGCCACGATCGAGTCAACGTTAGGCATAGGATAGGCATCCTTCCTCGTGACCTCGTTCAGCCGGCGGTAGTCCACACAGAGCCGATAGGAGCCGTATCTTTTGGGGACCATTACCACCGGCGAACCCCAGAGACTATTTGAGCGTTGGACAAATCCGGTCTCAATCAGCTCATCCAATGCCTGGTCAATTGCTTTCCTCTTGGCCACACTGACGGGGCGAGGACTGCATTTCCACGGTTGTGCGTTGCCTGTGTCAATCCCAGGGGCGTAGCCAGGGGGGGGGGGGAGGTTGAGGGGGTTCAACCCCCCCCCCGAAAATTTTCAGTTTTGCTTGCGTATATATATACGCGCACATACAAACGCACGCACGAACATACATAAAGTATGGTTGAACCCCCCCCCCCCTCCCCCGAAAAAAATTTCTGGCTACGCGCCTGGTCAATCCGGTGCCTCACAAATGAGGTGCAACCCGGGCGTTCAGTGAACATGTCACTGAAACGAGTCAGCAGCGACGACAGGCGTGCCTTCTCATGTTTCGACAAGCTGTCGGGCAAAGGCGGCAGCGAGCGATCCGAGCTTACAATACGTACTAGAGGGAACTCTGGCGCTAGTGTCTATGGGAGCTGCAACCAGTGTTGGCGGTAACGCGTTACAAGTAACGGCGTTACCGGTAACGCGTTACTTTTTTCGGTAACTTAGTAACGTACTCGTTACAATTTAGAAACTGTAACGGGTAACGTACTTACGTTAACATTTTTCGGTAACGTGTGGTGTCACGTTACTCGTTACTTTTTCATCCTGGGGGTGCAGTCTTCTCAGAGCTCGCCCCGACAAATTCTTTAGTGCAGCGTCGGACTGCTGTCGGCCTGCCAGGCATTGACCAAGAAAGCGCGGGCGGAATCGCTTTTATTTTTTGTGGAAATTGTTGGGACCAATTTCTTAAGACGCGCCGACTCCTTGTGTGGAGGTTTTGGCCATCGCAACACAAAGCTTGATGAAAGCCGCATAATTCGCCATGAAAAACTGTACGGACATGCTTCTCGTGGAAGTGGATGTAGCAGGTGGATTGCTGGCACCTGCGCCTTTTCGTGCCCAAATGACAGGCCGGCCGAAGAGAAAGCGCAGGGGCTCGTTTACTCCACACCACGTGCTGGTCGTGAAATTTTGTACGTGGGGGAAACAAAGAACTCTCCCGAAGGCTGCGACAACATAAAAACGATGCCCGCAAGTTCGCGTGACAAAGGAGTACACTCGCTGAGCATAGCATGGTAAACGACCACGGCATCGAATTCGACAACACCCACGTCGTCGACTTAAGCGGCTTTCTGTGGAATTCTGGCCGATCCAGGCGACAGCCGGTAACGTCAACCGGTCTACAGGTGCGCTGCCGATCAAGAGTCTGCCTTATTGTGGAGAATTGGCGTGACCCCCGGCTGGAAGAAAACCCTGAAAAAGAGTGCGAGCGGGACGCGAAACGTAGAACTTTTTCTTGTAACGCAAAAAAATCTTTTTTTTTTTACTCACTACCTTAAAAGTTAATACTGCTGTCACACGAACAGCCTTAACCGCGGTTAAGCTAACTACGGTTACGGCTAACCACGGTTACAGGTAGCTACACGGCAGACATTACCGCAGTTAGTGTACTAATCGTGGTTATTGCAAACGGGTGATTCCACGAGAGATCGACACAGATCCGAAAACAAATATTTTAAGTTTAATTGAGTATTTTATATTTTATGCATGTCCCATGCCAGTAGCCCGAAAAGGAACTTAATTTTCTTATTAACCGCACAATTTACGAGGGAAAAATATCAAACACATTCAATCCGGAGGGACCAACTTCATTACCTGTCGTTCTCGAAAGTTCACGACGTTGTAAACGGAAATATTATCGTTACAAAGAAGATATTTTGTGTATGAAATGTATGCGCAACAAAGAGTAAAATAACATTGTTTGAAACTTGTAGAGCTAAGGAAACTGTTTTTGAAAAATGTCTAAATATGCGACGTTTTATAGTAGCTACAAAGTTGATAAGGCCTATCAACTTTGTTTTAAAAAATAAATTTTGCTTTTTCTATCTGCAACTGCACCGAAGTTTCTGGTTATTGAACTCCTGAGCGAGTGAGGCTGATCTTGAACACCCTCACATAAACGCTCGCAATTTTTGCGGTAAATATACAGGTTAAAGTGAACAAAAAATGTTTATGCACAGATATTTCTTTACGTAACTAGCCCGTTTAAGCATTTCTTTATTACTACAAAATTCGCGCATTTATTTTGCTAGCAGAAGCACACCATCAGAATTATTGTAAATTTCTTGAGATTTCATTGATGCTTTCTTTGCGAATAGCGTTGATGATTGACTCTCATATTCTGTATAATGTCACATTGACAAAAACGGCTTCACCATGTGTCAGAGTCAGAAGCCATCACACGTAACTCTAAAGGCAACTTTAAGCCCCTATACCATTGCTGAGGTCCGGTACATTTGTGCAAGTAATACTCATTAGATCAGAATTTTGGGTATATTCGTTGTTTGGGTTAGAAGTTTTATGTGAAACAAATTTCAGATTTAAATTATTGTTATTGTGGGTTCGTGCAGCAAAGACACATCGATTATAATTTATGATTGCGGAGTAACGGCAGAGGTAACGTCCGTTACTTTTTTTCGGTAACGGTAACGGTAACGCGTTACATTTTTTTTGTAGGTAACGTAGGGCGGTAACGCGTTCCTTTTTTTATAGTGTAACGGGTAATGTATTTAGTTTCTTTTTTTCAGTAACGCCTGCAACACTGGCTGCAACGCATGACGCTTCAGCCGGCATGGGAATGATGGGTAGTACACAAATTTGTCTAAACTTCGTACTTTCGGCTCCGTTTGGCTTCGCGTCGGCTGCATCCGCTTTGTCGAAAAACGAAGTTCAGCAAAAGTCAACAGTTTCACTTCGCCACTTTAACTTCTTTAGGCTCAGCAATTCAAATATGGTCACGAAGTTCACAACGGTCCATTCTTTTATCCGAAAGAAAACCAAAACATAGCAATAAACAAAGCCACAAGTACGTTTGAAGCCGCAAGCACGAAGACTAGGCAAATTTGTGTACTACCCATCACAGTAGCGCACCCAGGATTTCTGTCAGGGGGGAGGGGGGTTCAAATTTTGACGAAAGTCATGTGAGTGCATATTTGGTGTGTATGTGGAGGGGGGGGGGGGACCTTGCGTAACATGCCGTTTCCTTGCTTCCGCTGGAAAAATCGTAGAGCAAATAAAATGCCAAATAATAATAACAACAATGATGATGATAATTATTATTATTACTTCTTCGGCGTTTTCCAGACACATCCTAACTGTTAACTTGCAAGAGCCTGACAGGGCCATGAATCTATTAAGCGAAGCAGTTCACGTAGAAAAAAAAAACGGCAAATTTATTAAACCAACGCATAACAGTTCCCAACAACCTTGTCTATAACAAAATTAGTTTTGCCGCTCCGTGCAGTGAGAAGGGGGGCGATATGCCGGCCGGTTGGCGGTCGCGCAATGCTGTTAAAAAAAAACTCTGCACGTCAGCATGTTCTAAATTATGAGAGCCGAACATCATATATTATGTTTCCTTTGAGCCTCGTGAAACTATATCTCAAAGTGAATTGTCAGCCTTAACTAGCTGCAGTTGCACGAAAGGCATAGTCTGAATAAATACACTGACTCCATGACAACAGTTCATAAAGAGCTCATATTATATCAAGGGAATAAATCAATGCATAGAAACAATGTGACTGGGGTTAAAAAAGTAGAGAAATGACGCCACACAGATTCAGACACCGAGAAACTTTTTATTCGGGTCTACAAGAGGTCTATAAATTTAATTCTCTCAAGGTCGTCTCGTATGTTTGAAATGTGAAAGATTAACCTGACATCATGAAAAATACTTCCGAAATTCGTTTGGGTAGGGTAGGAAAATCAGTTGGCCGTTGACGCGTATTATCATAGCATCGTTGGCAAAATTGAAGTCGAATCAGGTAAGTGCCTCAGTCGTGTTTGCCAACATTGCGACAGAAGGATTTGCGTCTGTCAAGGGAGCTGCGTCATCACAGGCGTGTTTGGTGCAGTTGTGTGCTCGTTCTCTTGTCTTGCTGCTGATGTTGACCACCTGAGGAACAAAACTCAGAGAGAAGTAAGCATTATGGGTCATTCCATGCCAACTGTCCCAGTCAGGGCGCTCGACAAAAATCAATTTCTCTGAAAAAATCTGAAAAAAATTACACACAAAGAGACATTAGTTCTACAGTATTTTCCCAAAATATTCTGAGCGGGAAAAATTTTACGGGCACGTGAGCGCCATTTGAAATTCTCAATATGGTGGAAAACCAGGTACGAAAGAAAAATTCACTATAAATTGACCGTTTCACGCATTCATTCGAAGCTTGCTTTTTTGGGTTTTTAGAGCATCGCGCTTTCATTATAGGACAGTTGCTTAGAGTAGCTTTATATTTTTCACTCCTTAGAGCGTAGGTAAAATTGAGTAAATTGCAGCGTTTTCGGGAATTTTTTTGCAAAAGGCGATTGTAGACCAAATACATGAATTATTTTTATAAAACTCTCCATAGTACGTACTATCTCCTAAAGTCTTTGTTTTGCCTGTGTGCGGAGCACATGCTCTAAAATAAAACCCTGAACTTGGAAAAAACGCTACACTGGCCTATGTTCAGACGTCTCTAGTACCCTAAGGTGGTTCAAGAAAAAATAAGCAGAAAAGCGCTTACGATTGAGAATCATAACACCTTTGTCCACAGAAAGTTTAATCGAAGTAGTTTTCGTTTTAGTCAAGAAAAATTTTTTTGAAGTTTAGTCCCACCATTGCATTATTTTGCTATGGGGGCAGTACAAACCGACTGAATTTACTACATAAAAAAAAGAGGTAGCGTATTCGTAGCACATGGTTTTCAGCTCCTTTTGTTAGTGCTTTATAATGTATATTACATATCAATGATATGATAAATAGAGGTAAAAATATAACAATACCATTGCCTTAGATGCCGAAATTCCCCAATAATGAATGGCGTTACTTACTGCATTGTTTACGCGCACCGGATACGGTGGCGGCGGCGCCAGACAACTACGCGACAAAAATAGGCTGTTGTGATCTCATAACAGCTGTAAAAGAATGCATGTTACCAGACAGACAAATTCTACATTATCCAAAATCTCCTGCCTGCAACCATCCAAATAAGGATGTAAAAATAGCTTGGCATATCCCGTCCATAGTGTCGCGGATGACGGACGGAATGCGTGAATACGCGGCGCGTTGTCACATCATGTGCCGTTCGTTGCGGAATACTTAGATGAACTCCGTTTGGATCCGCTATAAATGACCATGCTCACGCCTCCTTTCTCCGGTTTAGATGAACTTTGAGACAACTTATTTTGACGCTAATTGATTCTCAGAGCCGCATGTAATGAGTAACGCGATTCATTATTGGGGAATTTCGGCATCTAAGGCAATGGTATTGTTATATTTTTACCTCTATTTATTATACCATTGATATGTAATATACATTATAAAGCACTAACAAAAGGAGCTGAAAACCATGTGCTACGAATACGCTACCTCTTTTTTTTATGCAGTAAATTCAGTCGGTTTGTACTGCCCCCATAGCAAAATAATGCAATGGTGGGACTAAACTTCAAAAAAATTTTTCTTGACTAAAACAAAAATTACTTCGATTAAACTTTCTGTGGACAAAGGTGTTATGATTCTCAATCGTAAGCGCTTTTCTGCTTATTTTTTCTTGGACCACCTTAGGGTACTAGAGACGTCTGAACATAGGCCAACGTAGCGTTTTTTCCAAGTTCAGGGTTTTATTTTAGAGCATGTGCGCCGCACACAGGCAAAATAAAAATTTTAGGAGATAGTACGTATTATGGAGAGTTTTATAAAAATAATTGATGTATTTGGTCTACAATTGCCTTTTGTAAAAAAATTCTCGAAAACGCTCCAATTTACTCAATTTTACCTACGCGCCAAGGAGTGAAAAATACAAAGCTACTCTAAGAAACTGTCCTATAATGAAAGCGCGATGCTCTAAAAACCCAAAAAAGCAAGTTTCGAATGAATGCGTGAAACGGTCAATTTATAGCGAATTTTTCTTTCGTACCCTGTTTTCGACCATATCGAGAAGTTCAAATGGCGCTCACGTGCCCGAAAAATTTTTGCCGCTCAAAATATTTTGGGAAAATACTGTAGAAGTAATGCCCATATGTGTGTAATTTTCTCAGAAGTTTTCACAGGAACTGATTTTATTCGAGAGCCCCGACTGGGACAGTTGGCATGGAATGACCCTTATACACTATTTCAGTCACCAGCATGGGCACAAGAAAAGCGCCTCGCTTCTGATGGTAGAACGGGGGTTAGGATCAGGGAGAAAGTCTGATGAAAATTCATACTCAGGGAAAGCACGCAAGTCGCGCTGGCGACAGACACGATAGCGGCGCCGATGGTTACGTCACAGAAGACGGCAAGTTGTATAGATATGGTCATCCGTTTAAGCTCTTACCTAGACAGCCGTGGCAGCGGTGAGTTTTGTAAGCATTTTAGAAAGTTATTAATGACTGGTGGAGTGGACTAACTCTAGAAATGCGCAAGCTATATCAGTTGGAACAACGAAGAGAATGTGCGAGCCAGACAGGTTGACCTATACAGTCCTATACTAACATTAGGAATGCGTTAATAATGAACTGGCGAAGTGAGCGAAGAGCAAGATAATATATAATGTGGACAGAGCCCGAAAGTTGTAATCTGTATGATTAAGCACAAGTGAAATAGCTAAACCAAGCGAAGAAAAATTTTAAACAAACAACTACAGGCATACGCATATTGTAGAAGCTAGTTTAAAACCACTCAATTCAGTAGGCAGCGTACATAGGTCTGTTCTCAAGCAGGCGTTTGTAGCAGTGGCGCGTTTGCGGATGAGACACTCTACAGCTTAAAGTCCAGCCGTCGTGGCTTCGTTGCCAATTCGTCCAAAATCTCCTCAGGTGATAGAGGAACTTCTCGGTGAATATTTAGCAAAGCTAGACCATTTAACCTTAGTGCTCCAGTCGTGTTGCGAAGATAGGTTTTAAGACGTCTCAGAGTTGAGAAGGACCTCTCACTTGTAGAAGTCGTTACTGGGAGAGTAGCCATAATTTGAAGAAGTTTTCGGATCACAGGAAAGATACCAGGCGGGCAGGACTGCAGGGCTTCCAAAGGACCCATTGGGCGTTTTTCAAGCCGCTGAAGCTTTCTGTACCAAAGATGTAGCTCCCCCACGGCAGACGACACGGAGTCCCCGACATCAGAATGGTAGCTCTCACAGAGAATGCGCATTGCATTCTCGTCGTCCTTGCTCAGTAACAGGCTTAATGAAGAAGGAAGGAGAACTTTAAATTGAGTAAGAATGCTCTTGTGCTTCACGAATCTCTCATCGATTTGTTCTGTGAAAGCTTCGGGAAATGGAAGGAACACACAACGACGGAAATACTCCTCCGGTGTCGACGAAGGCACATTTGAGCGCATCCTTTGCTGACCAACGATCCTTGGCATTTCAATAACCAAGCCAATCTCTTCACAAACTGACGTAATATGTTCAAAAAGTTCATGAAATACCTCGTGAGCTCGGGATCTAAGGTTACGTGCAGTAAACAAAACGTCATCAGCCAATGTGAGAGCGGATGAAAGATCCATGTTTACAGTTTGCAAGTATTTGCTTAACGGCAAGCTTATGGAGAAAACTTTTTCCGCCACAAAGAGACAGACAAGAAACTCACTTCTCTGCAAAGCGCACAGTAGGATTTGAGCGTTCGACGAAGATTCCCGATCACTCCAGCTGTCGCTAATGTTTTGGAGAGTAGACAGAACGGGATGGAGAATATTTACAAACACATTGAGAGCAACAGAGCGACTTCAAGCGCGTCACGCGAGCTGTTGGTACTAACTTTCAATTTGGTCACCTAGAGCAGCTTGGCGTTTTGGACTCGCATGAAAAAACTCACAAACTTTCGCCACGGTTCCCATGCAATTTCTAATCTGAGGCACAGAGCACGCACTTGACAGACTTAAATTGAGGCTGTGAGAGGCACAGTGAACATAAATGGCGTTAGCACACTGCTGTCGGACGTGTGCTTGAACGCCGTTGTAAGCACCACTCATTGAGGCTGCACCGTCATACCCTTGAGCTCTGATATACTCGGTTGCAATGCCTATATCATGTAAGCTTTTTAAAATTTTATCGGCCAGGCCCCTTCCGGTTAGGTCAGTAACAGAAACAAACTGCAGAAATTCCTCCCGAATTTCGATTTTTTCCATATCCACGTAGCGTGCGCAAAGCGAAAGCTGCTCAACGCCGGCTACAGTGAAACCTCGGTGATACGATCACAGCTCATACGAATTACGGGGTGATACGAATTTTTGGTTGGTCCCGGCCATGGCCCATTGGCCTGCAATGTAATGGAATACGGTTGTTGCGAACCAATTTTTAACCAGCGACGTTTGATACGAACGTACGCTACCGACCAGGTACGAAGAGGTGCTGTCCGCACTGTCGTGGAAGACGCGCCAAGCACGTTCGAACGCGGGAACGCAAGCTTGGGCATGCGCGCCGCACCGCCGAATCGTCAGAATCACGGTGTAAGAAAAACACTTTTCTTACGGTCAGAATAGACCTTCAGAGACGTGTCACGGCCTCCGAGATTTTGTGCGCGAACCTCTGAGGCTCTTATGTGCCTCCGTGTGTCTTCGCATTTAGATTGCAGAGGACTTTAGCGCCATGCTTTTTCTTTTTCCTAAAGCGTCGACATGGGCTGCTGTCGTTGTACTCGGTTAACACGTGCCTGCCTCGTGCATCAGACATCCTATGAAAAGTGGATGAGGACCGAAAGAAGGCGAGGACGGTCTTGGCGAAAGAGGCAGGCCTCACAACGTCAACATGCGCGACCGTTGAGGTCGCACTTGTGCGGGCAAGGCCGCAAATCTCCCAAAAAACATGCCCAACATCTCCCCGATAACAATATCATAACACAGCACCGTGGTTCTGTAATTTTGTGGCCTTGATGCATCGCGCGTACGAGCCGTATATTTACGAATGCTGGTATGATTGCCGACATCTAAAAACTTTACTGACAATCATTCAGGGTTCTTCCTGACGTTGCTGCGGCCGTGAAAAACAATAAATGAAAATGTACGCCAGATTTCTTTTGTCGCATGCTAATTTTCCATGCTTTCTGGTGATCCAAATTTCGGATGATACGAATATTTTTGGTGGTCCCGTGAGATTCGCATCACCGAGGTTTCACTGTATATCGGTTGTCTCATCAGCCAATACTGCAAAGCATTTAGCAGCATTCACTTTAGAAACTAGCTCTCGCAGAATAATGCTATTACATGCTGAAATAATCTCATTTTGGGTTCTCCAACTCGTGTAAGTTGCATTAGCGCCGCATTCTTCTAGGTGACTCTTTAGAGAATCATCGCCGTTGCAGGCGCGCAACCTAAGCAGGGCCTTGAAATTTCCTTCGTTCTCTACAGGCTCACGCGACAAATCTATTCGCCCGCCATCTCTATGACCTCGAAGAGCAACTCCCTGCCTTCCGCACCAGATTACCGTTGTAATAACAGGAGTCAGGTTTTTTCTGTTTTTGGCTATTTGCTCTCTTAGCCCGCGGTCAAGGTCCTGGTCAATAGGGTTCTTCTTGCCTTCTAAAATTTCTAGAAAATTGTCCGCACCAAGGACGCTGTTTCTGTGAAACGACTTTTTCTCATGCTCGTTAAAAGCCTCAATCGCATTTTTCCAGTTGTCGAACTTTGACATCACAAGTTTGCCAGAGGGCAAGCCTCGCGCACGGACCCCAGGTGAAGCGAAAAGGACGCAATACTTACCAAAGGCGCCGTTCTCCTCTTTTGAATAGACGAGCCAGTTCCATCGCTGCAGCCACCGGTACTGTAATTTCAAATTCCTCGTTCCCGTTGGCCTGAATGGAAGGTTGCGGCAGGTGTCCATGCGCTCGTCAGTAGCTCCTTTTTCCTGACATCGGTAACCTACAAAATATTTGTGTAATTAATGTACAGGGGCTAACCAGAAATGCTCGCACTGGCAGCGTCAAGGGTTGAATCACTTATTCTGTGTTATCATAGCAAAATATGTTTTTTTAAAAAGAGGCTACGAAAAAAGATTGCTTTTATACACGCAGTTTTTGTCGCTGATTAGGAAGTAACAAGCACCACTATTATACGTGTACACATAAACAATAATTATTAGACAGCAATTATGCATATTGAAGGTTCTACTAAAGTTTGTTCATTCCCTTCTAAACTAACAGTCTGAGGTCACCGGGGGGGGGGGGGGGGGTCTCGGAAATAATAAATCGACGCCTTCAGTTTGATCTCGAAAATTTAATAAACTCTGGGGTTTTACGTGCTAAACCACGATGTGATCATGAGGCACACCGTAGAGGAGGGCTCCAGAAATTTCGACCACATATATGTGGCTCTAGTTTGTGTGTTTTTTGAACATTGCGCATGAATTATTTATTTATTTCGTGGGCGCTCCACAGCATAAAAAAGCAGCTGCAGTCTTAAACTGCGTAGAAATGTGCAATCCTTCTTCTGTAATTTTTCTTTTCGATGTTCTTTAAGCACTAGAAATGCACGAAAAGTCAGTTTACAACTAGCCGAGCCTTTAAGTAATGCCCCTTCAGCTACACTCATAAACAGTGAAATCCACGTGAGAATTTATAAGAGCATAGAACGGTACGGGCGTCACGAACATCCTCCGAATTTGCCAAGGTCTACAAGGGCTGCGAGGCAAATCTGACAACCCTCAGACTCCGCAGGAGTGGCTACAGCCATGCACATGTGACATAAGCAGAATAGGTCTTATGGCTTTCCCCGTTTCACTCGCCATTCTAGACTGTAGTTAACATATCGTTTAATGATTGATTCGATTTCAGTTTGTACCTGGCGCGTTAGAAAGACGAAAGGAACAAAATACATGGCTGAACCCACGACACATTTCCCTGTATGGGAAGTAAGGGGCAGAACGTGCTCACAACTGGGAAATCCCAATTTCATAAACCCATTTTGAACAGAAACCGAGCAATGGCATCGGATTGAATAAAACAAGTGACATTATGCAAAGAGCTAAAATCTAGCAACTAGAGTCAGCCTAATTTTTCAAATAGGCCCTCAGTGTAATTTAAACATATTCCGATAATCAAAATATCCTGAACCTCACGAATTTATTTTTACGAGTCGGTAATTCGAACAAAAATATAGATTTCGGAATTGATGAGATTATTCTGCGTAAATCCACTAAATAAAGAGAAGTAATTAAGGAATGGAAAATGAGACAGCTGCCCAATCATTAGAGTGCCCCAAACAACTTGCGTACGCAAGCTGCTGCTTTCTCTTGTGCTCGCCTTGGGGGCAGTTGCAGGAGAACAGAAAAAAACGGGCAGAGTACAAAACAGTACATATCATATAGATTGCTTCGATGTCTCATTTTCCAATCTTTAATATTGGAAGCCGGGAGAATTTTGTATTTCCGTTTAGCAGGTTGCTTTGTCATTGGGTACATACTGTAAGTTTTGCCATGTCGCAAATACCGAACTGTCTACATATTTTGCAGGATAAACTCAATACATACGAGTTACGCACGTAAAAGACTAATATTTAGCTGTTAAAGATTGCCGATAGCTATGATTGTTGTCGAGTTGTGCCGCTGTAAGAATGAATTTTCGAGATATCAAAACGGCGGTTGTTGCCATATACAGAAAAACCCACAATAGTAATTAAGTGACCTATAGTAGATAGAACCATCTGTCTCATTGCACTTGAATGAATGCATATCGGGTACTACTGCGCCAGTTTGTGCACTCTGTAAATATTGATTATATACAAACATTATGTACAGTGCTCGTCAAATGAAACCCAAACAGCGGCAATCCCCATTGACAGGCGCGCGCATCCGATTTGACCGCACTGCGCATATGCGCGCCTGTCCATGGTGATAACTGGACGGCGCGCACTATACCACTGCGAAGGCTTGCCGCTGTTCGGGTTTCATTTGACGAGCACTGTACAGTTCAATGCAGCACACGTACAATTCTCACATCATGGGTAAACTGCATTATAGCCACACTTACCGACTTGCCGGCGTAGATCCCCAGGTCATTTGGGTGCGCAGGTTCGTCGAATGAAGCATCGTCGGTGAGGACTTGCTGACCGATGGACTCATCTGACGACGATATCTGGTCAGTCACCGGTTCCTCTACGACTGGAATTTGGCATTGCGGCGTTGTTGCTGCATCTCTTGAATCCGCACACGGACTCTTTTTGGGGAAGTAAGTGAGTAGCGTGTTCGGCTGGCGCTTCAGCGAGGAGGCTTTGGCTAAGTAGCTCATTGTCGACGCTGATTCGCGCAGCAGACACAAAAAGAAGTTCCAGCAAGCGAACTAAACGTAGGTATGGGTGCACACCAAACTTTATAGCTTCCGTCGGCTATAAAAAAAGAAATGGTAAAGAGAGAGAGAGAGATGTTTATTGAAAAAGGGAAACGTGGCGCCCGAAATACCTTTCGCACTTGCCCAAAGTCCTTCCCTTTCCTTGCTAAACGTACCCAAAAACATTGACTCATTGTGCCACGGCTTCTTGCTCCGCCCACACACAGACGCGGTGCAAAAAAGCGCTCTGGGTAGGTGGGATGCTGACAGCGCACACGCTACGGTTTTCCTAACTTTGAATATACCGCACCGTCCGTGCTTTGACAGACGAAAAATGACACTCGTGCACTGAACCAGCGTACTAAAAGCAAGGCTTGCTCAGAAATGCAGGAACCAATATGAATGTGCTTAAAGTAATTTCGTCGTGTGGCCGTGCTATGCAGCCTCGGTGGGGTCGCAGTAGCTTCGACGAACGAGCCGTGCTTGAGGTCGCCTTTCTTCTCGCCGCACTAACGCGCCACGTTCAGAAAAAATGCACGATCACTCCGCTGCAGCCATCAAGGAACAGACGACACGACTCGTCTTCCTGCGCCACAGCAGCTGTACTATAACAGGCACACACAAGGGATGCCCTTGAAGCAGTGGCTCATTGTTTCCCTGGTGTACGAGCGGCGCAAGGCTGGTCTGTGGCAACACCCCCCCCCCCCCTCCTCTTCGTCTTGCGTTTCTACAGTGGCTGCAATGTCCGAATCGTGGTGGGTGATTCCAGACGATGAACCGGCAGTAAACAAGCTCCTAAGAAAATACAAAACATGTGTGTCGAAAATTGAAAACATGTGCCTAAAAGGTCGGCGGATGGATCGGACGCCGCCGCCGGCGCGCACGCCGTCGACGCCTTATCTTTGGAAGTTTGGGTGGGCATTGTGCAGACGTTTGGGAAACGCTCCTTCTTCAAATTTTGAGGAAAGGAGACGCATGAATAGGCCGGGCTTCTTTTCTTATTCGGCGTGCATGAACGTGCGTCAGGCGGCGGTGGTGCACGTCCACAAGAACACAGGCGTGCGCCGAGTGCCCCTCATCGTACATCGGCGAGACCAAAAACTCTCCCGAACGAATTAGACAACACGTAAACGACGTCCGGAAATTCAACAAAGAGCGCAGCGCCGTCGCCGAACACGCCGAGACGTTTGACCACAAAAGAGACTTCAACAGAACGGCCATCCTTGAAAGCGAAACCAAATGTAGGAGGAGATTACTACTGGAGTCGTGGCACATTCAGCGAACCACTCAAAACATCAACCGTTCCCTCGGAACCCCCCGCCCGGTGTATTCGCATGGGCTACGCTCCGCGGTAATGCGTGGGGTCATTGACAGCACCGAGAGTGCCTTCAAAACGCCGCTGCAAAGTCCCCCCTGAGGATGGAACCAAGCCGGTTCCGAAACGTCGGGTTCTTCGGTGTTTACGCAAATTTGGTTGGAGATTAAATAATATTTTTCTCAGTTTACTTACCCAACCAGACAGACTTCTGTCTAATGTTTACCTTCAAGAACACAGGAGTTCGAGGGCTTGACGGGTGTTGAAGTGGGGGAGGTGTATGGCTGTGTGTGCCTGTGTCGGTGAGATAGGGGCAGAGAAAGGGGATACTTGGAGTGCCGGGCTGTGCGAGGCTGTACGCCCACATCTTTCTTTTTCTTTTTTTGCACTGCGCAGAGAGGAGCGAAGGCCCAACGTGTACATAAGAGGCAGGTCGCCTTCAGTGAGGTTAGCGTTGTTTGAGGCCCTTTGGATATGCCAGGATTAATTTCCGGTAATTGGTTGCGATGACTCCAGTTTCAGTAAGATTAACTCAGTGGTATACGTCTTGGGATGTTCGGCTTGGGGGTTGCAATCTCTTGTAAAACTGGGGACGTCGTTTCCGTTTTTCTTTGAGGTTCTCGGTTTCGCTTATGCAGCTGGCGTCGCAGCCATATCAAGCAATTTTTTAGACAATGCCTTGGGTTCTCTCTTTCGGCGGCCAGTCTTTGGAAGCAGGCAGAGAACGCGCATAGCCGAAAGTGACGTATTTCTGTGGTGGTGTTGATTGGGAGGGCCTGTTGCTGGATTTCTCTGCTTCCGTGGCTGTGTTTGTGGAAGTGAATTGCTTTCTGAATAAAAGATTTTAAGTAGCCATTTTTTGGTGATTGTCCTGAATATCGTGCCTTTTTCCTTTCTTTCAATTTGTGTGCAGTGGTATGTTTCTGCCCCTTGCGTTAATGTCTTTACGGCTGACGTATTGTGGATTTTTAAATGGCTAGAAGTGAACTGAACATATCGACTAGTGTAGGTGTGTTTAGATAGTTTTATTTTCAGGTTACGAGAACTTGCGAAAACGGCAGGGAGTCTGATATTTTAAGTTATAAGGGTACTTGCTTGGGCCAGTTGGTGCGCAATAATAATAAAAAAAAAGTGGTGAAAGTGGTGCGCAATAAGTAACAATGATATTTTAAGGGTGAACGAAATACTAATCCGATGGAATTTAGATTAGAGAGGAAATTCATGACTTAGCATCTCTTGACGATCAAAAAACAGTCGTTGAGAGTATCTGAGAAAGATTTTCGGCTGCGGCTGGAATGAGTTGAGAGCTTGTTCCTCGGTGTGTTCCATAGTTATATTTGCATGATGACAGAGATTGACACATAATTTCAAATAGTCAAACATTTGTGTGGAAGCTTTTATATTTAGCAAACTTAATGTGATGCGATAAGCACGGAAAAGGAAGGTTCGCACTACATGTACCTGGCACGTCGCAAGTGCTTCAAATGATCTTTTTTTTCGTCGATCGATAGTTACTTTGATTTGGTCCTGCCAAATAGAACAATATTGTGCCTCGTTCGCACATTGAAAGCGGCGCTAATTGCTAAGACCTTTAATATAAAGCGGTGGCACGTGACTATAGAATTTAGGGCTTGATAACATGCATTTACAGCCAGATAAGCTCCCTAAACTCAAGTTGGCCGTCGGATGAGTGCCCTCGTTCTCAGTTTGTGTTTTGCAGAGCTGTGATGCAAAAAGAATGTATGTTGGCAAGGAGATCGCATATCATTGACTATTTAAAAGAAAACAAGGATGCTGCTTGACGGACACAATTCGCGTTCACTATAATATCAAGGATTTTAAACGAAGTGCCGAAAATGCCGCTGGCAGCGACACCGGAAATGTGCATCACTAAGCGTGTTTCCTAGCGAGTAAAGCCATTGAATGCACATGACAACGCTAGTGACTGCTCTATAAAATGCGCTTTATGATGTCGAATTTGAAGAAACATGCACATTCAAGGCAAAACGACCATAGCATGTTTATTGCGCAACTATTTGCCGTGCGGCAATTTGATGGCATTTATTAGGTACCCGAGACCTTAAACACGTTAGGACCGTCCCAGTGAACCAGGTACTATTTGAATGCATGCAAGTCAGTGCATTAGATTTCTTCGTGTGAAACGGATTATATGTGATTCTGCGTACACAGCTGCGTGAGCGGCTACATCTAATATATTTTCATGTCACATACATTGTGCACCGAAGCCTGTGGCTAGGCAACGCATTACCATTGTACACCAACAATACTTTGTTTCAAATGTTCCGGGATATCTCCGTGCGCTACATGTGGCAGTAATCAAAAAGGGGCAAGAAAAGAAAAGGGGTCCGACTGACAGCCCGTGAAAGCATCTTTTTCGTCCAAAGCTGCGTCACTAGGATTCAACGCAGAGCCATAAACCATGCGGCTTGCACTCATTCAGTTTGTAAGCAGGTCAGTGAATACAGCGTATTTATAGAGTCAATCAGGAAAAATCGACCTCAAGCCACATTCTGAATAAAATTACAACGTCAGCGGGGCCCTTGAAGGTGTACGTTGGGCCCTCGGCGACGAGGACATTAGGCATTTACGAAGGGGGGGGGGGGTTAGGTCGGCCTCAGGGGTGTGGGGGGGTTACAACCCCCTAAACCCCCCCCCCCCCGTCGGTGCGCCACTGACCCATCATTCCCATGGTAGCTGAACGATCGCAGCGCCAGAGTCCCCTCTAGTTAAATTTAGGAAACTCTATGGGGGGGAGGGTCCATACATTGACTGAAGAAAAAAAAAAAGATGGCTTTCGCGTTCGCGTCGTCTTTGTCGAATGCACAAGGGACCCTGAGTTTTTCAGTATCAGTGGCACGTGGTTAATATTAAAAGTACACTGAACAATAGTTTGCTTACTTTTCCTTTCAGCACATCTCATAGGGGCAAGCACTGTGTTCTTGTGCTGTTGTGCATCAACAAAGTAAGGCAATTAACCCTTCTATCAACAACTGACTTGCCCCAATCACGGGTGCACAACGCAAAGCGCAATGTGAAACATAGATCTGGCAAGATAGATCTGGCCTGAGCTGTGGCAAGACCTACATCGGTCAAACGGGTCGGTGTACCAAAGACTGCCTCAGGGAGCATGCCAACAGCATTGGCAAGAGTGATGGTGCTCACCTTCCCGCGCATGGCAGGTCATGCTCGTGTGTGCCACGTTTTGCGCAAGCTAGGATTATCGGCAGACAGGGGCGTAGCCAGAAATTTTTTTCGGGGGGGGGGGGGGGGGGGGGTTCAACCATACTTTATGTATGTTCGTGCGTGCGTTTGTATGTGTGCGTGCCTATATACGCAAGCAAAACTGAAAAATTTCGGGGGGGTTTGAACCCCCCCCCCCCCCTTGGCTACGCCCCTGTCGGCAGAAGCAGAGATCAAACAGCAAGGGAATTACTAGAGGCGTATCATATTAGAAGTAACGGGTCCGCTTGTGTCAGTGACACATCCATTGTTCTCTTTCAATCTGAGTTGTCCTTCTTTAATGAACTGCTCACGTGATGTCATGTTTGGGTTAACTTTTCCACGCCACTGCGCATGTGTGGAAGTTTACCTGTTTTACAGCGAAAGCTGTTATGAGATCATTTCACCGGCCGTTTTTGGCGCCGTAGTTGTCCGCCGCCGCCGCCGCTGCCGCCGCCGCTGCCGCCGCCGCCGCCGCCGCCGGTGTCCGTAACCAGTATCGCTCGAAATAAGAAAAAAAAACTAAGAAAAAAATTCCAGGATGGAACGAGGTTCGAACCTGGGTCCTCTGCGTGGGAGCCCAGTATTCAACCTCTGAGCCATACCGGTGCTTGAAACTGCTTTGCTAAAAGGTCCTATACAGGCTTCATGTCGGGAAGGAACCACATTAGCGTATGCAATATAGCGTGGTAGAAGAGTAAAATAAGCACCAAGCGTAGCACAACGCGAATTCTGTAACCAGGCGTCACACAATGCGAATTGCGCAACGAGCAGGTTGTTGAATGCTTCCAACCCATTACAAAGGACCCTGCCATAATTCTTCATCATCAGGCACAGCATCAACAAAGTGCGCATAATGCCTTACATGGGTTTAGCAGGTACCAACGCTCTCCGTAGAATGACAAAAAATGGCAGAGTGCCTGCTGGCCTACTTCTCAAAAATTACAATTTTTATAGCGTAGTGGGTTCCTCGCAAGTGCACTTGGATTGGTTGCCAAGGAAGCCCATAAGCGCATGATACACTTCCTCTGGGTCTCAGTAAAATTACAATGATTTATAGCGTAGTGGGTTCCTCGCAAGGGCACTTGTATTGGTTGCCAAGGAAGCCCATAAGCGTATGATCCATTTCCTCGGGGTCTCAGTAAAGTTCTTCGCTCCCCCCCCCCCCCCCCCACCCGTCTCTTTCCCACGTCAACGTATGGTATAGAGCATGACGGGAGAGGGAAATAGCGACCGGGCGTCACCCAATGCAAATTACATAACTGGTGGGCCGCTTAAAGATTCCAACCCATTACAAAGGGCTGAGCCATAATTCTTCATCGTCATCAGTCGTCGCGTGAACAAAGTGCACATAATGCCTTACAGACGTGTAGCTGGTGCCTCGCTTCTCCGCAGAATGACGAATAATGGCTTAGTAGGTGCTTCCAAACTTCACAAAAATTGTGATTTATGGCGTAGTGGGTACCTTTCTAGTGTACTTGTATTGTAGCCCCAAGAGAGCTTAACGGGCTCTAGAAACGCCGCTCTTCCAGCTTTCGCTGTGACTGTGCTGCGGTTTTAGCGCAGGCCTGGCGTTTTTTCAGCCTGCGCTGGCAATAAACAGTTGGTAGTTTGGCGCTCTTCTGTCTCTTTCCTCCGGCCCTTTTTCATGTTTCTAGCTTCGCGCCAGTTACGATATGTTCAGCAAACTAAGGCACCAACTTGCCCAAAAACAAGTTCTTCTATAGATATGGACCTACCCCCATAAGTGAACTACCATGCTGCCCCAAGGTATGATATATTGACTTCGCTACCAAGCACAGTGTCGCACGTGCGTCAGGCCTCAATCTCTTCCGCGAGAACCCTTAAAAGGAGAGAGAGCGAGCCAGAAAATATATATCGAGATCAGCAGTGGCAATAATCTCGCTCGCGCATTTTCATCGCTTACGTGGCGAGTCAGGGTTCACAAAACGATACTCTTTACTATACACCAGATCGTGCACACACACTTGCCGCGTTTGGGTGCTCGTATTTACCCTACAGAACATTGCGAAGTGTTCTGTCAGCGCTGTAAACACAACGGCACATGCGCAAACTACTATAGGGCTCGGGGACACTCGTTTAAACAGACTCGCAGCTGAGCGCGAACTAACATTGCATTCACGGCGCAGACTGTACATGAAGGACAATAAATTTCGTGAATTGATTTTCTTATTCTTTCTCGATTGATTCTCGAATAATTTTCTTGCGGAAGTGTACGACAATCAAAGCACAGGGGAATCATGACCGGCAACCCTGGCGAAGTTTCCCCGAGCGTTCGCTTACTGCAACCATCTCCACGCTCGTATATAGTGCACAGCAGCAACAAACACAAATGCACACAAATACCGAAGTTATCGCTCACCATACTTTCTCGTCCGCGAACGCTTGAATGCACCGTTGTCGAAGTGCTTGCTGCACACCATCGCGTACTTGGAAAGCGTCTTGCCGTTACGAAGCCTAACGAGCCAAACTCGACGGCGTTCCACGTCGGTGGGATAGAAATGGAAGCTTATCCCTTGCTCTGTGCAGTATGTACGGAATTGTGGCACCGAACAAAACCTCACCATCGAAAACGAAGAGTTTTCTGCGGATACGGAACACATAATCACGATGTGAAAACAGCAGCCCCGCACACTTCGACACACCGCACGAAACCCGTATCCACACTAACGGGCGACGTTGCTGCCACCTATAGGTAGATCTCGCCGCCAATAGCTTGCTGAGTCATAGGAGTACATGCGTAAAGTTTATTACATTGTTACGGAAGCGGATAGCCAACACTGCAACCATGATTGACATTGCCGCGGCAATGTCAGTCATGCATCCTTCCAACCACCTGCGTGGCTCTGCGGTAGAATACTCGAGGGTTCTTAGCAGTGTTGTAGGCGTTACCGAAAAAAAATAACTAAATACGTTACTCGTTACGCTGACAAAAAAGGAACACGTTACCACCCTATGTTACCTTCAAAAAAAGGTAACGCGATACCGTCACCGTTACAGAAAAAAAAGTAACGTAGGTTACTTTTGCCGTCAGAAAGTTTAATCAGTGCGTAGTCGCTGCAGGAACCCATAGTCGACATTGTTATAAAGCTCCTATTTATGTTTCACGCAAAACGTCTAGCCCCAACAAGGATTTTACTTGAAATACTGATTTAACGAGAATGCTTTGCACAAATATGCTGGAACCCAGCAATATATTATAGTGACCTATGAAGCAAAGTTTGAGATTGGGCTAGTTGGTAATCCATCTTCAACAACCAGCGCAGAACGGACAAGGGACAAGAAAGGGAACATAGACGAGCGCTGTTCTTCCAACTGATGGTTTATTGAAAAAAACGCACATTTATACATGTCATCATACCACATCACGTGAGCGCTCACAAAAAATCGCGTAACTACCGTGAACAGGTTAAGCAGAAAGCACTTATCGGACATGAAGAAATACATAATTAATAAATGCGCAGAAAAGCCACCGAAAAGCATATCAGGGGTGTGGATCGTAGTTGTTGAAGATGACCTATGAAGTCGCCTGTACAGTGTTGTGATGGCTTCTAATTCTGTGACACATCGTTAAGCCATTTTTCTCAGTGCGGTATTAAACATAAAATGAGATTTTATCATCAAGATTGTCACAAAATGAGTTCACCGATATCATCACAAAATGAGATTTCATCATCTGCAAAGAAAGCGTTGCGCAGCTCTCAAAAATACACTGTAGTTCTGACGGTGTGTTTCTACTAACAGGACAGATGGTCAAATGATTTGCTGTAAGTATCAACGAATGGTGATAAAAGCGATCTTTTGTTACCTGGCGGTACAAGCGACGCACACACTGTCTAATCAATGTATCTTACTTTCCTACGTGCATACTGTCTCGCGCAATCTTTAAATATTAGAGCCTGACCTTGTGCTTGTCAACAGTGTTGGTGCATGGGCGTTGATTTCGAATGGATCCACGATTCACGAATTGTAATAACCGCTCGCGGAATTCGTCTAGGAAACCGAGCTGTATCTTTTTGTTTAATTTATGCCGTATGGCATGCTGGCGCCAAAAATAATAATAATAATGACGCTTCGGAACCGCTCAGGTGGTTCGACAGTAGCACGCGGGAACACTAGACAGATGGAAATCGTAGAGAGGGTAGTTAAACACAGAACAAGATCACGGACTGATTTACGCAGTTACACCTTGCCGCATTCACTTGATCTGACAAGTGCTGACACGGCGTAAGCGGAAAGCTAAAGCGTGAGGCCCGCGCGCTCGGTGCGGCGACCGTAATGCGGCAGGGGCGTAGCCAGAAATTTTTTTTCGGGGGGGGGGGGGGGGGGTTCAACCATACTTTATGTATGTTCGTGCGTGCGTTTGTATGTGTGCGTGTATATATACAAACAAAACTGACAAATTTCGGTGGGGGGGTTCAACCCCCCCCAACCCCCCCCCCCCCCCTGGCTACGCCCCTGTAATGCGGCGTAGACACTTTTCCCATGAGCACGCCCGCTGGTGGCACTCGTGTGCTTGAAAAAGGTCTCTTCGAGCTTACGAAAAGAGTTGCGGAAACGCTGATTGGCGCACACGTGAAGCAAATGCAAGAAGTCGAAAATGCAGTAGAGCTGGATGTTGAAATTCGCGGGTCTCTGCAGCCCTTATATACGTACCAAGGTCATTTCAATACCACCAAATAAGGCCCGATTTGACATGCATGGGCATTTTCCAGACCATGTTCCCTTAAAGTACCTGATGAGATGGTGCAATCAAGGTTGCAGCGGAAAAACCTGCGTTAGATGCGCTAAATGTGACCTGTTTCTTTGCCTTCTAAACATATATCCCTTTCTTGATTTTCACTCACCTTAGTCCTGATGTAGCCAAATGGGTACCGCCATTTTCTCCTCGGAAAATGCAGTTTTCGTTTTTTTCTTCTATTGAGAAGCGTTTTGTGGTCCTAAAATGCTTACAATAAAGAGTTTATATGCGTTTACCTTGTCTACTGTTTTCTCGGGTCTGAAGAGGTTAAGGAGCCGCTAGCAAACGATTCCGCGACGGCGCTCAACCAAAAATAGCAGAAGCGCCGTGTTGCCGGAGCGCCAAGCATTATGAATATACCCTATTGCTATCGCAATATTATAAAAAAATATCTCCGTCATTTATGACTGTGGTTTCATCGCGGGCCTCAAAGAAAATGAGTGAAATTTGAAAAAATCTCGGCCCTTGTTTCACGAAGTGAACCCGTATTTCGTGTGATCACACTCTCATTTCTGTCATCATTCCTAATCACATGTCCTCATATCGCTACGCAGAGGCGAAAATATTTCGGCGAACTACATACAAAGAACACACGTCTTTCCACCCTAGTCTGCTTCTTGGAGAGGATCCTGTTGTACCTTCGTCTGATGAGCTTAACTTTTTAAAATAATGAGGATTTTAAATGAGCTTTAAAATTGCACCATTTTTGCTGTTAACTAGGGTGGCGATGCGGGCTTGTTGGTTGGTCATACTTGAATGAGTTGAGCGCATACGAGGACACGGACAGAAGGAAGAGACGTACACACACTGCCGCCAGTGTGTGTACGTCTCTTCCTTCTGTCCGTGTCCTCGTATGCGCTCAACTCATTCAAGTTTGCTGTTAACTGCCTAACACCTAGCTTGTGGCTGGCGCAGCATAACCTCAGTTGCTTTTGAGCCATAAAGAAACCGAACTAACTATTCTTTGTCCATACTGCTTCACAGCGATGAAGTACCGACTGTTCTTTCCAAGCACCGACCGCATTACGTGCCTCTCCCAGTACCGAGTAATTGTGTCGGGCGCTGAACCCATGGCGTCGGCATCCGGGATTACTGGATGCATCCGCTGCGCACCACGCTACCTGTGCGGCTTGGAACTGCGCCAGCTTTGCTGATGACGTCATCTGTCGTGACAGATGAGCCGCCCTCACCTGATTTTTGTCACTGTGCTAATTCCTATCGCCGAGCTTTATACACCCGCACAGTGAGTGTTCAGTGGGGGCGCATGCGCTCATGCCCAAAAATGCCCTTGATGCTGCACGAAGAGAGAAGGCATGAACAGGTCGCGAGCGAATATAATCGGCGGTGGCCACGCCTCTTGTCTCCGATGCACCAGAATCCGCTGATAACGGATCGTTACGAGCCTCGATCCCTTCGCTGTGCTCCAGAAGAACGCTGAGCTTGTTTCACTGTTAAACATGCATTATTTATAATCGCCTCCCAGCAAACTTTTCGGTTCTTGGCGTTCCCACAAGTCTCAATCACGTACAGGCAAAACTAATAATAATAATAATAATAATAATAATAATAATAATAATAATAATAATAATAATAATAATAATAATAATAATAATTGCTCGGCATTTACGAGCCAAAACCACGATATGATTATGAGGCACGCCAGGGGTACTCCAGATTAATTTCGACCACCTGGGGTTCTTTAACGTGCACGTAAATCTGTGCACACGGGTCCGGCAAAACTGACCGTATGCAGTTCACCTCGGTTATCAATTATTCCTCATTACCAAGCACCGCCAGTGTCGATGCCCCACAGGGTGCTGGCCTGTCCCCTCTTTAGTTCCTTATGCACATCAATGACTTGCCGATCGACATAAAAGCTAAGCTTAGACATATCGCGGACAACTGTGTCATTTACTGCGCTATCCACAGCGATAACGACGTGACGACACCCTTGCACGCGCGACATCGAGCCCCAGCGCTCGCTAGCTTCGCATCTTTCTCACCCATTAGCGCAACAAATTTGAAACGCAGGAAGAGTAATTTAAAATGATGTATCGGGCAGGAAATTTTTTTAGCAAGAAGTCTTCGAACACGAGACAGAATTAGACGACCAAATATCCGCAATAATGGAAGTAAATAATTATTCAGGAAAGTAATTTTCACGGATAAACTAAGTGTTAACAACAAAGAATTTAGCAGTATGCATTGAACAGCATTAACAAAACGCCGTTAGTTGCGGCTTCATATCCCGTTGCAATTTTTCAAAATTAGCTTGACCCAAGTTGCTGGGACACACTGCATGCACTGCGAGCGATAAGCTTGAGGCGAAAATTTAATTGAAAATCGGTGACACTTCACATAGAAAAATATGTATGCAAATGAAAAGGGCACGCCGAAATTCGAAAAAAAAAACAAGAAAAAGGAACTCACAGGGTCACTTATACGCCTAAAACGATTCGAAGGCGAAAGCCACAGTACGGATCTTTTACCGTGCCGCAAAGACGCCGCAAAGCTCGCGCGCCTCTATCGACAAGGCGCGCGGGTGGTCTTGCGACTTGAACTACACGTCGGATTTTTCGTCGAGGGACCCTTCTCATGAGCTAATGCTTTCGCCGTAATAACAACCGAAAACGCTGAAACCTAACGTTACGTGTTATAACAGCGTGACCGCTGTCCTGGGGACTTAGAGGAACTTCGAGGGCAACAAAATATCGAGGACGAAAGGAGGAAAGAAAGGAAGCACAGTAGCCATGCAGCTCACCGGCTGGTGACTTGGTCACAGCACCGAGGGAAACGGCGCCGAAGGAATGATCAAGCGTGTGTTTCAAGTAATAAATTCTTTATTTGTCTCAGAAAACACTTAAAGGGACACTAAAGTGAAACAATGAACCGGTTTAGATTGAATAATTGTACTCTGAAAACTCTGATGTCGTTAATTTCACAGGTTTGACAACTGAAGAGAAACTCAAGGTCAAAGTTTCATTTTTATACGTATTTCGCGCCTAAATCTCCGCGCGTGGCGTCACGGATTTCAAAGCGTGTTTTTCGTATTTTGGCGACATTGGCTCGATGAAATTTCCTGAAACTTGGTATGCTGTCTCAGGCCCCCTCAGAGGACAATGTACTTCATATTTACCGTTTGGGAACTGAGCAGGGCCTAGTAGACGCTGTCAAAATCTATGACGTCACGGCGTTTGGTGCGGGAATTTCGAAGTGGCGTCGCCACGAACAATTTTTTTTGCGTGTTTTCTCGCTTACTAAGCGTCTTCTCGCGGCAAGCGTGGTGATTTTGGAATTTTGAAACAGTAATTTACTAATATGTGAAAAATCGTTTTTCTCTTTAGTGTCCCTTCAAATACCTACCGGAATTTCGCGTTCTTGCTGATGGCCGTTTGCAGTGATGATTGTGAGGCACACACGCGGAGACTGCGAGCTGCAGTAATGCTTTCTGCAGGGCAGAGATCGTGATCCTGCGACAAATACACATGAAATAAAACGTGTGTCAAACGCAAACTGCATTGGAATATATTCCAATGCATGTTTGCAGAAACATGAACAAGTTGTTCCCACGGTGCAATACAAATGTGAAAGGAGATCACTTTCTATGAAGGCTTCGTTGAATTTCGGGGTGATGCAATAAAAGCCCTCTCTGCAGGACAACCTGTGAAACCGACATGGATGACTGTACACATCAGGAAAATTTAGACTTTGCGAAAATTTAATGTCGAAATCGCATTTCAGTGGTCGCTGACGAACGCTGGAAAGAAGGTTAAAGACGTCGGACCAATGGCGTCTGAAAACCATGCTCTAGGGAAGGCCGCAACCTAGAGTAAAGTTCTACGTTTAACGCATCCACTGATCTCCACCTAGTGGAGATCAGTGAACGCATCACTTAGACAACTCCCAAAGAAGGTTCTGCGATATATTTATTTTTAATTTTCATTTGAGCATTCACCTGAGTTCATTACAGTCTGAGTGCGATGCTCTAACTACGATGATTTTAAAGAAGTTGATATGCCAAGACCATAAAATTCCAACTTTCCTAACGAAACGTTGTACCCGACAAGGTCATAGGCTACGGGTAAGCCTAAAAATAAGCGAAGTACCACTTTGTGGCTCTCCCTTCACTATACAAACGCCTTCAAAGGAAGAATAGCAAGTTCTGTCAACATGATTTTACAAAAACCACATTGAGCGGGACGTGTAACGTCACGAAGGTCTACTAATAGTACCCTCGGTGTCGCACTTTGGCCTTCAGCTTTTAACAGCGAAAGGAAGAAGGGTAACTGTGCCTTTGCACTCCCCCTTTCATTAATTACGCATATGGGTGTGTTCAGATAAGAACGTCGGTGAATGTCCGCCGACCTCCTTTAATTTCGCTGAAAAAAAGAAAAAAAAAAGACATTTTGCTGTCCGAGTTCCCAGGGCCAAAAAAAAAAATGCCCCAGACAAAAAATTCGGAAGTCTCCACTGAGCCAGAACCGCTTTTTGCGATTTGCACGAAAATGGGATTTTGACGAGCTCTTACAAGAGAACTATTGTATCTGTGAGTCTCAATATTTTTCTTGACGTGCTATGAGTAAAGTGCGCTTACAAAATGTTGTTATCTTGCAGTTTTGTTGCCCGTATTTTAGGAGGAAAATTCGCAAATACGGCACGCTGCTCAATATTCCTCTAATTTCAGATTTTTTTTCTCCGCGTCTATAATAGTCAGAATTTCCAAAATTTTCCAGAGTGTTGCCTCAAATCAGCTTAACAAATGTGCCAAATACGATCACCAAAAATGACGTCAAACGCAAATCAAAAATGCATAAGTAAAGGCTTTTCTCTAAAAACGCAATATTTTGAAATTAAATTTCTTAAAAAGCCCACCTTTGATTTTATTTAAACTGCCCAGAATTAAAGCCGAGCGCGTGTTCTAACTTAATCTGTAAAAACACGTTGCATTACTCATTGTCTTGCATGCATGCTATAGAATGTATACAAGACAATAATTAAATTATTTTCCACACTATACATCTTTCTTGGCATTAGTATTTCGCTGTTGGTCAGATATTCTTGATAAGAGCGAAAATCGCCTGCCTGTCACGCCGTCATCTCACGCCGTCAAGATGACGTACACACACTGCCCACGAAACAAAAAACCTCCATAAAACGTTTTATAGAGGTTTATAGAGGTTTATAGAGGTTTTAAACGTTTTAAAGACGTTTTAAAGAGGTTTTGTGTCTCATGGGTAGTAGTAATAGTAGTAGTAGTAGTAGTAGTAGTAGTAGTAGTAGTAGTAGTAGTAGTAGTAATAGACTTTTATTCAGCCAAATTCATAGGCCGAGCATTTCGGCCGCCTGCGCGACCAGTCGACGCTCTTCTTCTTCCCCTTCGGCGCCGATCCTGTCGAGCCAGGTGGTGATGGAAAGGGTAGTGGGAGGATAACAGCTGGATTGCTGAGCAGTTGGGCAGTAGAAAAGGCAGTGTGAGAGGTCTGCATATGTAGAGGGGCAATTGAGACAGCAGGGGTCAGATCTATATTTGTAAAGAAAAAGTTGAGAGGGGGTGATCAGGCAATTCATTTGGATGTGCCGTAGAATTCGAAACATCGCATTGTTTTTAGTAGGCCGGACAATACCTGAGGTTTTCGGAGTAACTGGACGGTGTCTTGTTTCGCAGCGGCTAGTCGTCTAGTTGCTCGTACAATAAATACTGTAAGGGTTAGTTTATAAAGCTGCTCGGCGGTTCGTGTGCATATATACATCGCTGTGCGAAATATTCTTTCTTGATGATGCGTTTTTTACCGCCGTGGTGCCAGGGGCGGCGCAGGTTTTCTTTACTGGGGGAGGGGAGGGGGGGGGCAACCACGAAAAGCCAGTGCCTTCGGGGGGTGGGGGGGGGGCAGGGTCGTGGGGAACTTATGCGTTGTGTTTTCACTGTTTTACTCCCTTCCACTTTCCTCTCTTGTTTTATAAACGCCTGATTTATAAGATTGGAAGTCCGAGATATAAATCTTGTTACATGGCACATACGGTTCTTTCAGTCGCTCAAGACTCCATAAAACATGCACGGTGTTCTGCTTAGGTAAGTGCAACGTAATAGATATCGAGGCCGCGCATGATCAATATATGTCAAACATTGCTCAGCCCAACGCTTCTGTGCATTGCAATTTCTCCCATTAGTCCTCGAGACAGGCTGCCTCGATGGCTTACATGCAAGATGACTTGAGGAGTTGACTTACATCGAGATAAAATATTATCTGCAAGATTTTATCTCGATCTAAGTCAACGCTTACTAGAGAAATCATCGAGGCACCCGCCATATTACGTATATGGGTTAGAATTACATTAGCTGCCTGTCAGTACAGCCTTGTGTGAAAAAGAGCTGAGCTTCCCTGATAAGATACCAGGGCGATAGCGACTTGAGAAGAAGCTGTGCGCAGCTACGATAATTTTTTGTCAAGTGTTCAGCATAAATAGCTGTGCACAAGCGAAATAATTATTTTGTTGAAAGTCAGCGCTGCGTTTGTCTTCTGTGTGCCTCTCTAGGTAGCCGTCGGTACCTGCGCTGTTCCCCTTCACTGTGCTTTGCGTCAGCTACCAATCAAAGGATGTGAAAAGCAATAACTAACATTTATTTATGTACAGTACTCACGGATTGAAACAGGACAATTAGGGCTGTGTAACGCATACTTTCGTTTCCACTGTCTTCAGTTCGGGTCGTATCGGCGTAATTTCAACTCTAACGCGTAGATAAGAGCCAACATTATCTTTAGAGACCAGATTCGTCGTGACATGATGTGGTTATCTCGAGCAATTGCGCATACAAGTCGTTACACTAAAAAATCGATGTCACATTTGAACCCGTGAGTACTGTACATTCACTACAATCTTCGAGAACACAGTAGGACACCAATAGCTCGGTGGCCGAAATCTTAACAATTTGACTGGCCTGAAGGCCCAGGTTCTAAACACGTCAGTCTAAATAAGATAATCGAGCAACGCAGTAAGATAAAAATTAATATTTAGCATGTTTACACAGCAGTGCTTCTGGCGGGCACGTAGCCAGGATTTTTTTTCGGGGGGGGGGGGGGGGGGCTAATTGTTCGAAAGAAAGTCTTTCCGTGGCAAAAAGAACAAAAATGTTGCCCGAGAATATAGAAGGCTAGACTAATTTCGGGGGACGTGCCTGGCTTCTGGTAATAAAATGAAAATTTATATAGTGCATCGAACAGCTAGCGCATACACGAAAACCACGAAATAAAAAAAATAAAGCAGGTATGGCCAGCAGCAATAAAATAACACCAGTTAACCAGATCACAATATAGTTCCGAAAGAGTAATATCACAGCATCAGAGATAACTAACACCACTAAGTAATGTTCATATCAATTACAAGTTTCTGAAAACGCGCTAGATTACAAAAAAGTTAAAATACCCTTCTTGCGCCGCCTGGTGGTGCTAAACGTTGCAAATGGTAAAAGAATAACACAAAGCTACAGAGAAAAATAATAACAAAAATAAAGAGAGGCTAGACCTTTAAAACTAGATCACGCATAGGCATGTCAGTCATTTCACATCTGGCTATACAGTACACCAGCTTTCCCAAACGCAAATGTCAGCTCTCCGACTATACACTGTTCAGCAGGCAAGGGAGGCCACCGACGCGGCCTCGGACAGCACCCTTTGCAGTTTGTTTCAAAGCGAGAACAGAGACCGAAAAAGTGCTCGAAGATTTGGTCACTACCACAGGTGCCAATGCCTGCCTTGTGACAGCACAAGACAAAACACGGCCGGGATTGTCCGATGATGAAGCGGGTGTTCTGATAACGGTATAGGTTTTACTCCTATGCACCCGTGCCCGAACAATTTCCCCATGAACGCACCGCAAAGGTACAATAGGGTTCCATTATGCCAGCATAATAGTATAGACGCATACGTCGATCGATTATTGTGCGCAGCATCGAACATGCCAACAACACGCTGAAGAACTATCTTATTGGCAAACAGGCTCGTAGCCAGGAAATTTTTTCGGGGGGGGGGGGGGGCACTTTGTGAAAATCTTGAATATTTGAGAAAAACACCTATTTTCATTATTTGTTTTTGGTAAAAACACCTACTTCAATATTTCGGGGGGGGAGGGCGCTCCTAGCCCCCCCCCCCCCTTTCCGCTGGCTACAGGCCTGTTGGCAAGATATCACTCAACCACAAGCTCAGCTAGGTCGCTCAGACGGTTATTGGTCATCTTGCTGCAAAGATAAGTCTTCAGTCTTCGAAGACACGAAAATGTGCGCTCACACGATGATGACGAGGCCGATATCGTCACAGCGTCAACACCTAGCTTGTGCAGTTCGTGCAAGGCTAGCTTATATACTATACTCTCCCAAGACAGTCACCAATTGCATCAGGGTGTGTCTAGATAAGATCGAACACGAGGTCCCGGTCACCATTCCCGATTTTGCTGAAATTTACTGTAGGTCTAGGCACTATACCCAGGACAAGGATTTCGCAGTTAGTTTCGCGAAAAAAAAAATTTGTTCGCCTGAAAAAAAATAAACAAATTTTGGCCGCAAAAAACACTTTTCTGCCAATTTCGCGATTTCTGAATTTTGAGCGCACCTAGGGAAAAAACGGTGCACTTCTTCGTCACAATATTTATTCCCCTTAAAGAGCAAGTGAAATACAATCTTATGAGTCTATTATTTCCCTTGCTTGTCGAAGCACTTTTGAAGAAAAAAATCACAAATTTGGCAAATCGCACAAAATACCTGTACTTCAGGAATTTATTGCTGCAATCAAGTTAAAGCCTGAGGATAATAAAAATCGGTACATATTAACTTTCATACCTTCGCTCTCTTTTAAAATAATTTGCATGGTTTTATCGCACTCCGTTTTACTCGATAATTGGGCTGAAACGTAAGTGATTTACCAAAAACGCCGAACTTTGGAAATAATTTTCTCAAAAAGGCCATTTTTAATTTTTTTAAATCCCTCTGATTGAAGTGAAGGACGTCACCTACCATTCTGCAGAAAAAAAAACGTTGCATTATTTTGGTTGCTAACAAGTTATAGTGCGTCAAATGCGACCATGCCAGCCTAGCGCCCGCGTCGTTCGTTACATGCTGAAGCTCGGATATAAGTGGTTAAGAATACTTATACGTGACATATTCACAGATCAGCAGCTCCACACCAACAAATGCGCAGCCAGGTGTCATGGTTCAGCAAGCTTTGTCTTGCGATCAGCCCCTTGACAAACCCGCAGCAGCGGCTGCTCGATGCTGCGGGCACTCACATTACATGAGTGCCGCTTCGACTGCGGATGAGCTCCGGTTGCGCGCCAAAATACGCTCAGAGGACAAACGAGAGAAGGAATGCAATGCATCACTGTGAAAGTTAAAGGCTGTTAAGTGCCAACAAATGTCATACTATGCAACGAAAACTCTGCCGGCAATTTCCCAGTGAGTGCCTTCAATACAGCACGCATGTATTTTTTTTTCCCTGCTGTTATGCCCGAAGCCGCAAAATATCTTGATAAACGCTCGACTTGCGTTGAATATTCTATCTGCGGAAGCGCAGCAATACCGTATTGTAAAAGCGGTTCTTTAATGAAGCAATGGACTTGGACACTATATATCAGAGATGACTAGAGACCGGATTTTAGGCAAGTGCCTATTTTGTTCCTTGCGCTCCTATCACGCCATTTTGATATATGAGCATGAATTAGAGGTTAAGAAGGGCTTTTATAGTGTTCTTATAGTGCCTATAAATGCCTATTTTTGGCGTTCGTGCCTAAATGCTTACAAATGCCTATAAATGCCTATATTCAAAATTGGCGCTTATATGAACGCTACTTAGCCTCAAGTTTCGCTCCCGGGTGATGTTTGAGGCCGTTATTCATGTTAACGCGTAAGATTTACTGTTGGGAATTATGGGGTTCAACCTATCTTCTTGGTCAACCAACCAACCGCTGGCAGCAGTGAAGCGGGACACGCCGGCGAGCACTCGCCACCGCGCTGACATGGCCCGAGGGGTTGGCGAATGCGAAACAGCGGAAAGCCGCCAGCGGAAAGGAGAGTGTAGAGCAAAAGAAGAAAGAAAAATGTGATGTGCACGCAGCTTTTGTTTTGTTTGTAATTTACTTTTTAAGGTGTTCACTGCAGTAGCGTAGCCAGAAATCTTTTTCAGGGGGGGGGGGGGGTACAACCATACTTTATATATGTTCGTCCATGCGTTTGTATGTGTGCGTGTATATACACGCTCGCAAAATTGAAAAGTTTCGGGGGAGGGAAAAGGTTGAACCCCCCCGTTTGCCTACGCCAGTGGCTCACTGCCAGGGGAGAAATCGGTTCTACGCAATTCGACCCGGCCAATCGGAGGAATCCCTCCCTTCTGGTCTTTTAGGAATCTGACTGTCTGCTCCTGCTCTGCACTTGTCAGTCATGCCGGAAAGACACTCAAGAGTGTGTTGATTCGACAGTGGACACATGACTCACTGCAGAACACGGGAGTGCGAACCGTGCGGGACAAAGCACGCCATGTTCAAATGTTGGCGCCTTTGTGCCGTCTTATATAAGCAATAACATTTTTGTTTTCCTGTCGTAGATAGACGTCGCGCACGTCTTCGTTTGAAATTATTTGCATTTATGTGAAAATTTATTGTGCCTATATTTACGATTTTGGAAGCCTAAAACTTTATTTTGCCTGCCTATTTTTGGCGCCTAAAAATGAGCTTTTTTAGTGCCTAAAAATCCGGCTTCTAGAAATGACTACCAGCGTAAAAGGGTCAATGACGCTAATAATCATTTTTTATTATGCTATATACCACCTAGCTCAACTGTCCACCTTATAGCGTATATATACGTTTTTCATAATTGTAAAGCTAGCTTTCCTGCGGTGCAGTTAGCCCAATTTATAGCAGTTAGTCACTTCCGCAAACAGCGTATTCAAGCGCAGTTCGCTTGCGCTATGACGCGGAACATGCACTCAGCAGCTCTCTTGACATAAGCACGCATAATAGACAAACCCCAGCACGTGCAACTACGACCTCGTCTCCACTCAGGGGCGTAGCCACGTTAGGGCACACCGGGCCCGTGCCCCCCCCCCCCCCCCCCCCCGAAATTTTTTTTGCCATAGCATACAGAGCAGAAAATGACACTCGACCACATCTGCCTGCTCGTCCCCACTACAGATCAAGGAGGTGCCCCCCCCCCCCGAAAAAAATTTCTGCCTACGCCCCTGTCTCCACTTGAAGCACAACAGGTGCCACCATTAGTTGGGCGAATATGCAGAGCAAGGAAGCGCACTCGCGAATTAAGAAAACAGAACCTGGAGAAATGCAGCTTTCATCTAACGTTTGCAGTCCCACGTCAGCCAGCCTATACATGGCTGGCTGACGACACGGGTTTATTAACCCGTGTTCTCAGAATTCCATGAAATGATAAGAGCTATTTCCTCTTTACTTCTACTTCCACTAAAAAGAAATATATATAGCTTCAGTAGCTGCCAGCATGGTTGCGAATTTACGAAAACGCACTCTTCGTAAAATGGTCGTCGTCAACCGGCGACACTTGTCGAATTTTCCTGTGTTGAAAAAATTCTTTATTTGAAAACGAACTGCGATTTCGTGATGTACAGTCATATGTGCACAATATACAAAATTATCAGGAAAATCGGAAACATCAAGTATACACCTTTTTTTTTTTTGTCTTTCGTGGAATCGACCTACTGTTATGTATTTTTTTCTAGAATCACGCTGTTTCGGCACGCTTTGAGCGAACCGCACTGCTTCAAGCTAGTGGTATTTGTGATAAATGCGCTCCATGTGAATGTTTTACTCAGTTCATATTCACCGCTACCGATCATTCTGTTATCTGTCGGCGAAGCACTGAAGTGGACACTGAAGTTATTTGTATGGCATCTTCCAAAGTAAAAGAGGAAGATGTCAGTATCACAAGACAAGTTACCGGTACCAAAAAAAAAAAAACAACAAAACTACAATAATCAGTATCGAGGCAAAAAAATTATAGCCTCAATATTGGTAACAGTTCTACTCGCTCGCGGCCGATTGTAGCGCCACAAGTCGGTATCACGACGAATCCACATTTGTCGTCTTCTACGCTGTCGCTAACTCTGGTCTTCTACTGGCACGGGTGTAGCCAAACATTTTTTTACGGGAAAAGTGTGTGTGTGCGTGCGTGCGGTGGAGGGGGGGGGGTACCGACAAATATTTATGTATGTTCGCATGTGTGTGCAAAATGTAACGATACCAGGGAGGGGCAGAGGGGGGTCTGAAACCCCAAACCAACACTACTGACTACGCCACTGACCACTGCCATATATAATCCGCACTGGCTATGAACGCGGGCGTTGTAGCACTTATCCTCGCTGGCGAGGATAAGTGCTATACCTTTTTTTTCGCTGCTCATGTTCACGAAATATTAATTAAAATAATAAAGAAAGAAACGGGCTTGCTAAACTAGCGCGCGCAATTTTTCTTTTTAGCCAATCAAAAGCGCAATCAGAAGCGATTGTTTGCAACGAAGACTCATCTGATTCGGGCCAGTAAACAAGGCCACACGTGCTTGCCGCATTCGAGGCTCGTGAACCAGCCTCGACGGAAAATCGGTAGATTGTACGACTTGACACGCACGATAGAAGCCCTGACACATCACTGTAGATTCCTCTAAGCTTAAAAGATTAGCCGACCTGAGAGATTAGCTTAGCATCTATAGATGAGCTCGCATGTACACCGTGCCCCTTCATCGCCGCGTAACTGCCCTCATGAACTGCGCCAGCAGACGACATCTAGTGAAACCTAGAAAAGTTTTCAAGGTACACTCTTTCTCTTGCTGGGTAGTAAAGAAATGCAAAATATCTGTTTTCCTTGCAAATACCATAAAAATATTTCCGACAATGCAATTTATTTTATTACAGAAAAGTCTGGCAGCCCTGTACACACGAATACGAAAAAGTCCGCAAACACTGCGCAAACAAACCTCTATTGTTTCAATACAAAAATATTTGATAAAAAGAGACTAGTAATGTTTTTGTCAATAATTTTCTAGCATGATTTTTCTTGAAACTTGTAATTATTAACATTTGTTTAGACTGAAAATCTGGCAACAACATAATTGAATGTGCAAAGTGTTGGCAACATAGCATAATAAAATGTAGTTTGGGAATTTTATTGCATAAAAAATATAAGCGTAAGTAAAGTAATTAAAAGATTTTTACTACACATTAAAAGAAAAACTCGTTTGATATGCTTTTCTTGCAAAAGTCTAGCTACTATGACAATTGATGACTGAATGCTGGCAACAGAACAGACATGTACGAGCTGCTACAAGTTTTACATGTGTACGGAAAGTTTTTGCTTCAGTTTAAGAATATTTTTAAATTGTAAATAATCGATGGTAGGTTCGAAACAGCTCATGACATACTCACGAACTGCGATCGCATTTTGCCTGACGTCACTTCCGGTCCCATTGCGATGTCTGCTCTTCGCACGGTAACAGACGGTTGCACTGAATTTTACAACGCTGAACGCCTCTCCGTTTGATCATGCGGGCCAGATTAGTGTCATAAGGTACCATTTCTGCCTTCTAGGGTTTACGGTTATCATGGAGCATCTCGCTGGAGCCGTAAGCTCCAAGTGTGATCACGGGTGCTTTGTAGCCAAGTGCAGGGTTAATTCACGAAGGGTTAACGTGACCTAAATCACGACGGCACCGTACTGGTGCGCTACAAAAGCAGAAGAATCGCACCTCTTGTGATATGGTGGTTCTTATTTTGCAACGATTCATTTTTGCGCAACCGTGCGATAGGAGTGCGCAATGTGCAGCATCACATTGAAGTTAGCCGGTTGGTGCACTACCGGAATGTGAAGAAAACAGCGAAGCACGTTGAAGCTAAGTGTTGATAACTTATAAATATATATATATATATATATATATATATATATATATATATATATATATATATATAATCCAGCAGCTGCGTCGGTCATTAGATGACTTCTCCTACATATGTGCGAAGTACTATTGTGTCAGGACAACTGTAATAAACGATGTTGTGCCTGCGAGCTTTCTTCTTTGCATGTGCCTGGGCATATTGATCGATTACCTGCCAAAAATTGCGTCCCATTAGAAACTTACCGTGAATACAAATGTGCAAACACCTCAACATGTGAAATGTGCGGGGTCTTCGTGTATTTGTTAATTCGCAGACCGATACACCAACACCTCGACCGAACTGTTCGTCGTGCCACCTAGGTGTTATACGCGGACCCGCTTTGGAAGTGACAGCTACAAAGTTGCAGCAAGTAACGCGTACCAGAGGCGTAGGCAGAATTTTTTTTTCTTTTTTTTTGGGGGGGGGGGGCACCTCGTTGATCTGAAATGGGGGCCGGGCAGGCAGCTGTGGTTATTCTAGCCACCCTACTGTGGTCATGTGTCATTTTGGGTTCTGTATGCCATGCCAAAAATTTTTTTCGGGGGGGGGGGCCCATCGAAACGCCTTCGTGTACGCGTCTGTTTTCGTTTGTGAAAATTAGTCAGGTGCCGCACTTAATTTGCATTTGCGACTGTTTCCTTCGCGTTATCTAGTTTACGTCACCTGTAAGATCGGAATTGAACGGCCCAGTGGTGCAAAACCTGTGGCGTAATTTCAAACTGGGACTCTGGGACCCACTAAAACCGGGCCAGCGGCTGATCGTCTGCTAGCCCCATGGTTGGAAACTCAGGAACCAGCTTTCCAAATGTCTGTCATTTCGACATTGTGATTGTTGTTGCTGCTTACGTTGAAGGTTTTACTCAAAATATGGCCTGCTACTAAAATTAGGAAGTGCCCGCCTCTAAATCCGCGAGAAGACCCTCTGCTATAGATATATATAGCGCTGCCGCTGCGTTTCACGTGCTCAAGAGTGCGCTAGCTTTTATCCCTCCCGCTCGTCCTTGAAAGCGCCAAGTTTGAAGCCCAGTCAGTTCCTTTCGTATGCAACGGCTCTATGTTTTCCTGGGTAAATAAAATCAGTCTTTCACAGCTAGCATCACCAGTAGCCTGGTTAAGGGCTCTGGATATCCACTCGTGGTAGGGTAAATGGTTCATCTTGGTTTCAGCTTTATACATCAATAACCCTTCCATATCCAAAAGAATGGATGACGGCCAATACTATCTTAATACCAAAGTCGGGCAAACAGTTAAACTTTGATAACCTCAGGCCAATTTCGTTAACACCATGTCCATAGGTCGGCAACAAAAGGTGGAGCTCACTCAGAATCACTCAAGAAATATACTTTGCGCTTAGGGCTCACTCGGACTCACACTCGCCAAAATTTTCTTCAACTGGACTCACTCGGACTCACATTCACTAAAATTTTCCTGAACTGAACTCACTCGGACTCCGACTCTCCAAAATATTACTAACTCGGACACACTCGGACTCACGACTCGATCTGAGTCTGAGTGAGTCGATTCATGCGTCAGTTAGCGGGTAATTAGCTATTTCGGCCCTCGTGTCAACTCTTTTTTACACCATTTTCTCGCATAATCTATGCATTTGGTGCCTTGTGATCTCTTATTGTCAAATACGGGTTGTCAGTGCTTGCAATCTAATAAGCACATTTTTATTGAGAGAGATGGCTCACACATGATATTTTTATCAAGAACTTCCCGTGAACGATTTCGCGGGGGGGGGGGTCATGACAACTTCAAATATTGATGTGGTGTATGAACGCTATTGCGTTGTAGTATGTGTGAGTAGATGACGTGAGTATAAACGTGAGCCGACATAAGGCTTATAGTGATGCTGAAGTTGAGTAGTTATCACCATATGTCAGCAAAAAAATGTGGAGCTCACTCAGACTCACTCAAGAAATATATTTTGCGCTTATGGCTCACTCGGACTCAGACTCACCAAAATGTTCCTTTACCGGACTCACTCGGACTCAGACTCACTAAAATTTTTCTCAACCGGACTCACTCGGACTCACCGAAATATTACCCATCCGGGCTCACTCATACTTAGACTCACGGCTCAATCTGAGTCTGACTGAGTCGACTTATGATCATGTCTAGGGAATACAATGGAGCATGACATATTGAACAGATTACCAAAATAAAAAGTCACAGCTTCGCCGCAAGGGCGCAGCAATGAATGCGATAGCAAGAAACTAATGCTATACGAAGTGAGGCTCGCCAATGGATACTCTCAATTTGAACAGCGCTCCTGTTACAAAGGCGGCCAAAGCAGCGAAGGAAACTAGAGTGCTTCAAGTGTCGAGCTGTGACACTTGATAGTTCCGCTCATCTTCTGTTTGTTCGTTTAGCGGCGTCCCTTGAGCTCGAATGACTTTCGTACGCTCCGTAACATGAGCGCGGACATCACGGTGAAAGCGTGAAACATCCCTCTTCCCCTCAGCACGAGAAAACCGCGCGAGCAGACAGCGGAAGGGCAAGGTTCTCCCTGCGCAAACATAACAAGAAGCGAGCGCGCTGCCGACGACTTTTAAATCCACCCGTCGCGCTCCTAACGCCATCTCGCTGGTAATGAAGAAACGCTTATAAGCGCCTAGCGTCTCTGAGTGTGGAGGATCTGCGTTTCGTGGCGTAGTGGATAGCGCCACTCGCTGCGGAGCAAGAGGTCTCTGGTTCGATTCCGCGCTTCGGAAGCATTTTTCTTAATTATTTTTCTTTGGGGCTTTTATATATATATATATATATATATATATATATATATATATATATATATATATATATATATACATATATATATATACATATACGGTACATGACGGGCGACGGCGACGGCAAAGTTCAGCCAAGACTGTCCATATAATTGCTATCGCAATAATATATGGAGGACAATGTCATCCTACCGTATAATCTGGTTGGTTTCATACCAGGCTTGTCCACACAAGATGCCATGTTGCTAATCAAACATGAACTCTTAGCCAACCCAAAGAACACTAGGGCTCTCTTGGGGTTGCATGTAGAAAAAGCTTTTGACAGAATTAAGCACAGAGCAATACTTGAGGTCATTTCAGAAGTGGGATTGGGCAGAAAACTATGAAGTGGTTAAAGCCTTTCTTAGTGATCGCTCAGCACACCTTAGATTCGGGGATATTAAATCGAAGAAGATGCATCTGGGTGACAGAGGAACACCACAAGGGTCGGTCTTGTCACCTATGCTTTTCAACCTGGCCATGTCAAAAGCGGTAAAAGGATTAAAAATGATAGATGGCGTTCACTTCACAATTTATGCCGACGATGTGACTATATGCAGCGCTGAAGGAAGGATGGGATAGGCGGAAAGCAGACTTCAGGAGAACGTTTATGAGGAAGAATCCATTTTAGAAGACATGGGACTCATATGCTCTGCTGAAAAATCTGAACTCCTAGTACTCAATAACAAGAGAAGGGGTATAAAACAGCAGGGATATGTTCCTGAGGAAGGACCCAGGTTAGTACTAACCACAAAGGCTGGCCAATCCGCAAGTCAAATCCATTAGAGCCTTAGGGGTATTCCTGGAGGCAAACGGGACAAATGGAAGAACAATACAACACATCACCAGCAAGACTGAGGAGGTAATAAGGAATCACTAACAGACACAGAGGGTTTCGAGAGGACAGGGCATATGAGACTGGCCCACGCTTTCGCCTTGTGTCACTTTTCCTATGTAGCTTGGATGCTTAGATGGACACAGACAGAGATAAAGAAGTTGAACAGATTAATTAAAAGGCTTGTCAAAACGACAGTGGCATTGCCGGTTAATACAACAGATGATAAATTAATGAAACTTGGGCTCCACAACACAATAGCCGAGATAACTGAAGCTCAGCAAATTGCCCACAGAGAGAGGCTCTCTGGAACAAGGTCAGGTAGAGCAATACTTGAAGAGGTAGGGTCGTATCCAACCGAATCCAGAGATTCAGACGAGGACACAGTAGAGCTAAAAGACAGCATAAGAGAGATAATTAAGACAACTCCTTTCCCCTGAAATAAGCGCCCGATGCACAACCAGGAAAGAAGAAAGGCAAGGGCCACAGCTCTCCTGCAGGAGATAGAACAGGACAGAGAAAATTCGGCTTTTGTAGATGCTGAATGGGTAAGAGGAAATAAAACCTTTACGGCAGTAGTAATAGATGCAAATGGACTCACCCGGGATGCTATTACAATCATGACTAAACACGCGACAGTCATGGAACAAGTGACAATAGCATTGGCTTTAAGGAATAATAAGTGGACGCGAATTTACAGCGACTCTAAGATGGCTATTAATGAAGGAAAGAAGATGACTTTTAAGGGCTCGTTTTTCTTTGTTAGACACAATATTAATGAGAACTAACAAACAATAATGCCAAGGAAACTATAGGGGGTGTTATTTGCAGTAATTAGAATATAAATGTGAAGAAAGTAAAGTGGACGAAAAGATAACTTGCCGCCGGCAGGGACCGAACCTGCGACCTTCGAATAACGCGTCCGATGCTCTACCACTGAGTTAAGGCAGCGGTCATCCTCTCGTCCACTTTATGGGGTATATATATGTTCCTTTCAAACTAGGAGTGCTAGTCAGCGCCGATCGCAGCCATGGCGGCGAGTGTGGAACATTCTTTTTCTGCCTGCTGGCGTCACATAGCACGTGATCTTTTTACGAGCCGGCAGCTGACCAATAATCCCTCGCACACTACTTGAAGGCATCAAGTCTGCCAGAACGAGACCCTCGCTATGAATGAAGGAAATGAGATTATTTTTAAGGGCTCGTTATAGACACAATATTGATGAGAACTAACAGACAATAATGCCAAGAAAAGTATAGGGGGTGTTATTTGTAGTAATTAGGATATATATATATATATATATATATATATATATATATATATATATATATATATATATATATATATATATATATATATATATATCGCAATGAAGTGCAAACATAGCACACCCGGAAGTAAAAGTTTAAAAAAAATCAAGCACATGGGAAAAAAAAAACGTCAGTGATTTACACAACTATTTTTTCCTACGTGCTTGATCTTTTAACTATATATGTGTGTGTGTGTGTTGCCGCTTTATGAGGGCCCCCCCACCCCCTCCAATGATGGGAGACTTTAAGCTCTGGGGAGCCGCCTGCGTCAACCTAAGGGTTCGCTTTCCGGACCCGAATAAAGTTCATCATACCGTACCATACCGTCACTCGGTGTAATTTTTTCACTGTAGCCCTTGTGGCTTTATTTGTATTTGAAGAACAAACTTTACGCTGGGGTGCAAAATGAAATGCAGCTTTGTTCAGAAAAAAGAAAAGAGTATTACCGTGAAATTTTGCACACTAATTCCACATAACATTGGGCCAAAGCTAAAAAAGCGAGCTCGTACTTTCACTTCCCAAGAAAAAAAGTTCCCCTCCCGTCCCATGTCACGTCCCGTAAAGTGACTTCCCAACTAATCTTTTTATTTTATTTTTCTGCAATACAGCTAAGGCAGTCTTTCCGAAGTTTTAGGTTCAGATGATTTGAAAAGGGTTTCGGTACATTGTGATAAAATTTCAGCGTAATCGGCCGGATAGTTTCTGAGAAAAGGTAGACCAATGTTCGAAAAATTAAAAATAAAAAGTGATCTTGAGAAAAACGTCATCTTGTTGAAACACGCGTGAACGCGCGGAATGTGCTCACAACAAAAATCAATGACTACGCTTCTACGCGCTACAAAAATACCCCTTGTAGGAAAATTTGCAATCATAACTTGTGAAAATGACTGAAATAGAATATATTTAATTGATGTAGTCATACCAATCACAAGAATTACGTACACGGAGAACCATTGATGAAAAACAACATCCTCGCGTCCGTCAAGAGGCACGGTTTTCGGCGCCACTTTTAAATGGCTTCGAGTGCTCCTGTGCGCTCGCCACTGTATGGCATCGCTTCGCAGTGTGTGCGTTATTTTTAGTGGCACGAGTGATTCTGTTTGCTATGTTTCCAGACCACCCTCTTGGGCGAGTTGCCAGAAAACATTGATAAAAAAGTAAATATTTATTTATTTATTTATTTACTTATTTATTTATTTTCCCAGTAACTGTGTTTCGACATTTTCTGAAGCCATGTTGTATCTGAAAGAAAAGTTTTTTTTTTTTCGCGGTGTGTGTAAATGTGCAAGGCGATTATGTGTTTAAATAGTTTACATGACAGAGATGTTAGCGATGTTGGGCGATAGTTGTGAGAACTATGTTTACCTGCAGTTTTGAAAATGGGGATAATTTTTGCAACCTTCCAGTTTAAGGGCAATACACCACACGATAACGACTGCTTGATGATATGGTACAGAATCCCAGATATACTGAAATCACTGGCGTAGTCAGGCGGGAAGGGGGGTCCCGCGAAATTTTTCAATTTTGCAGGTGTATATATACACGCACACATACATACGCACGTACGAACATCGTGCGTGCGTGCGATGCACGTGAGACGTTCGTGCGCACGCACAAACATTTCGGAGCTGAACCTCCCCGAAAAAAAAAAGCTCTGGCTACGCTACTGACTGAGATAGATATAAAAGGGATGGAATGGCTAAGGGCTGTACATGATAGAGTGGACGTTCTGGTATGTCATAAAAATAAACTTATAAAAAAATTCAGCTAAGGTTGTATACGATAGAGTGGACATTGTGGTATGTCATAATTGTTGCGGTTTTACGCCCGAAAACCATAATATGAGAGACACCGTAGTGGAGGGCTCGGGAAATTTCGACCACCTGGGGTTCTTTAGTGTGCACCGGCCTCTATATCATTTTCCCTCCATCCAAATGCGGCAGCCGCAGCAGGGATTCGATCCCGCGACCTTCGGGTCAACAGTCAAGCACCATAACCACTATAGATCACAACGGCTGGTATCAAAGAATGTCATAAAATTATATTTATTAAAATAAAAGAAAATGTACAATATAATTAGTGGGAATTAGTATAAACAGCAGTTAGTATAAACGCTTCAACAAACAGGTAAGAAATTGATGGTTGTCGTTCAAGTAAAGTGAGGATCCATACATAGACTCGTATATAGACTGAGAAGAAGTAGAAGATGGTGGACACATACAAACACACGCACCACAATATATATAGAGTGATTGAGCACCCCCCCCCCCCCCCCCCCCCCCCCCCACACACACACCCGTAAAGATTTCTGGCTGCGCCCCTCATCACACTTAATCACAAGTTTACCAAGTTTACCAACACGGTCATTGCGAGTGCCCATCTCAGGCACCTAAGTCTTACATTAGGGTCACTTAATTAACTTGCTTTTTTTATAATTGAAATTAAAAATCGGTTTATTGGTCGACTTACACTACTATACACCCTTAAGAGCATGAACCTGCAAAGAAACTAGGTAGAATCTCTTGCTGTACCACACTATATTGCGATAAACTTGTTTTGAACGACACTTTTTCTTTTACCATTTACAAATCTAACATAATAGCAGTAATAACTAAAAAAAAGTATCTTTAAGACCAAAATACGTTTACGTGGGAAAGCAAGTAAAAGTTGCAAGGCATTTGTTAATATCATCCATATAAGCGCAAACAAACATTAATCTTCCCGGTGAAATCGCGTCAACAAAATTCCTCTAAAAACATAAAGCAAAGGCGACCCAGGTGAAAATTTCCTGCTGGTTTTCTGCTGGTTTCTGGTGGAACCAGCAGGAGAGCTGCTGGTTTCCTGCTGGTTGTACTGGTTCCAGCAGGATGCTTACTGGTCCTCTGCTGGTTCCAGCAGGGTGCTTGCTGGTTTTATGCTGGTCCCAGCAGGCATCCTGCTGACTGTACTGGTTCCAGCAGGGTGCCTACTGGTTTTGTGTACTGGTTCCAGCAAGATACTGGTTTTCTCCTAGGATGCTGCTGGAACCACCAGGTAACCTGCTGGTTTTCAGTTGGCTTGAACTGGTTCTAGCAATGCACATGAAATCGGTGTGAATTAACAGCTGCAAATCGCCTTTCAAGCATCGTTTTCAGCTAGAAATCGCTCTGGCTTGGAATTTTCCATTCCAAGCTGGCTGGAAATAAGAACCATTCCTAGCTTGAAATGGCATTTTCAGAGTCGGAAAGTCACATTTTCAGCTGGAAAATTTTTCCAGTTTCAGTTGGGAAATAATGTGCTAGCAGGAAATTTTCCTCTCTTGAAGTAGAAAAACAACTCCACATAGCATGGTGTGCATTCATAAGATCATAATCTTCGCCACACTGTACATAGTGCACATTTTACAACAGAGATCTAAAGTACCCCCTACGGCTGTGTTGCAAAAAATATCGCCGGAAAAAAACGCACTTTTATTCGACCTTTCCTGTAGATGTGCGTCCGACCGACACGGCTCATCTTGCTAATGTAAACCTCCAACTAAAGTTTGGTCATACTGAACCGTTGCGCAAACAGGCGTTCACGGCATAGCGGTTACTTCCCTGCGAAAAGGAGCTTCTTGTTATGAACATTCGCCATTCTCTGCCACGATCGGACAGCAGCGAACTGAAGCGAACACCGCCGTAAAGAACGCGGCATTGCTAAGTGAAGTCATTTTTGTTGACATCTCAGTAGCATTAGTCTCGTATCTTTTCTTGATGTTTTCCGACGCTATTGCTAATTAGTGACCAACTTTATAATATAAATACTAGTGAAAAAGTTGTATTTTTTATTTACGTGTAACATACAGCATTATAATGGTGACCAATACACCGTGTAAATTATAATGACATCGCGTAGCGCCGTAGCTTCGTACAGCACATGACGGCTAGTCGTGATGCCTTCTTTGCATGTGTGTGCGCGCTAGTGCAGCGAAGTAGCGAGTTTACTAGCAGAACCTGTGCGTCATTAATTAACATGTAATAGTTTTTGTTCAGTTTCATCTGTAGAAAGTGTAACGAGTCAATAGCAGCATATCCGAGTGGTTTTTGGTGCTGTACTATGCGGCGTCTTGACAGTGCCGATCGAGGGACACCGATTTCCTCAGCTCTCATTTTCTTCCATTTGTCGGTAAGTGTTGCACTTATATATTTCAAATATGTAGCGAACGTTTGTCCCGAACGCTTCTGTGCTTTATTAAGCGCGGTGTCATTGCACCTTGGTGTAGTACGCGATGTAATATATGCGCGAAGCACACATACCGGTTTGTGTAAGGAGTCTTTGTCTCCGTGCAACAGAAAGAATTAACATTGTTGCGCATATGGACGAAAACAACGAAGACCAGTGATTGTGCTTGCCGCTCCGGGTTAGAAAGGGAAAATACGAGGTGAAAATCTCTAACTAGCCGGCCGCTCCTGAGCTCACCTTCACGACGTAATAAACGGCCCCTTCTAGCTTTAACGGTCTCTTGCAAGCGTAACACTATGTTTAAATCTACTTTGTTGAGTGAATTAATGGCTATGCAAAAGTTAGATGTCTGCAGTCGTGATCTGCATGGGCAATGAAACCTTTTATTTTGTTACAGATTGCCTGCGCGTCACTGGGGTGCCTTCAACAACGCAAACACCACTGCTGTAGATCAAGGCCTCCTGCGGATCTCTGTCCAAAAAGATTCAAAATGTCAATCGCAAACTGAAGCTGGCAAAATGAACTATTTCTAGTGTATACAAAGATTTTTCAAATGAAATATATTACTTCAAATAGACCTTTTTGTGTTATACGTGTTCTTAATGGGATTTTGAAAAAGCTACATCAATGGAACTACAAGCTTTTGAGGGGAACCAACTACGCTGGAACCAGCAGCTACTGGTTCCGTGGCCTGCTGGTTCCATCACCCACTGGTTCCATCGCCTGCTGGTTCCATCGCCTGCTGGTTCCATCACCTACTGGTTCCACCACCTGCTGGTTCCAGTAGCTACTGGGAATGTGCTAATAAACCATCACTACTGGAACCAGTAGCGAACCAGCAGGAAATTTTCACCTGGGGAGATTTATGGGAAGGAAACCCTTAGGAAATTATTGAGATTCAATATTTCAGGAACGCTATACTATAGCAGCGCAGATGTGGCAATTAGAGAGATTATTTATTTATTTATTTATTTATTTATTTATTTATTTATTTATTTATTTATTTGACCACGCTGCAAATCTGTAGTAGGAGTGGATTCATACATTAGTGAGCAGGATAATAAAACGGTTTAAACTGGTCTTCCAACATTGATACAGCAGTTACAACACTGAGAGAAAGAAAAAGAGGCCCCTTCTCCATTAATAACAATATAAAACACTGAAATATTACAGCATTTTAAAAGAATGACATCGATACGCTCAACTAAGCATATTCACACTAATTAAGTTCCAATAAAGCACATTCGAGTTCACTTATGGCGGCTGAACATATGCAGCCAGGTAGGACTATGGATAGCGTTAGAGAGCTCGTGTCGCAGAAATTCCACCGTCGGTGTCGGGACCGTTGGTTGTGAGCGAAAAAGCATCCGTGAGCGAAAAATCGAAAAAGGAAATGGACAACTATGTCCATCTAGCGGAAAACATATCAAGCCAATGCCGCCTTTCCAGAGGAGGCGTTGATCAAGCAAACAGCAAACGCTAGATAATGATGTGCTGCCATCTGTGAGGCATTGCGAGACTCTTCATGGCCTCCAAGATGGCAAGCGCGCGGCGTATATCTTGGAGGCCATGCGACTCTTGCTTTAGATCAAAAACCTGTATGTACCATTCTCGCGCGCGCGTGTGTTTGTCTGTGTGCGTGTGTGTGTAACAATACACATTAATAAGTATGCACTTAGTGGTTGAAGTGCGCACCAGGGGCCGGATTTCGCTATTGCGTTCAACTCTTAAAGGCGAAGCTTAAGGGTCCCCCAATTTTTGCATATATACATTAATGGAAGTTGAAATATTACATTACTGAAAGTTCAGCGTAGACGGCTTCGCGAAAGATAAGAAAGTTAAGAACACCTATTTACTATATTAACTTTTAGTGATTCTATGTTGCGACGTGCAGGAATTGGTGCGAACGATCTCAGGGTGAAAATAGCGGCCATGTGTGTGAAAAAGCGGATGGCTTACATCTCTAGGAAGTGCTCAGACAAGGACAGTCACATGGGGGTCCCGACTATACTTTTAGTGCACTTCTACCCTGCCTATTGAGATTTCGCGGATGTCAGGAAGGAACACGAAGCTTCTGCTGGGCTCAGTGGAGGAACGAAAAGGCATGACAGCGGAACAAACAGCGCACAGTTTGGCATTGGCCATGCAGGATATGATTGGTGACATGGACGACAATAATATGAATGCCAATAAACCAAGGATATGTATAGTTTCGTTCATTGGTCATGCCTGGTACAATTCATAGGCCATCCGAAATTTGACCTTGAAGTGAACTTGGCCAGATTTGACCGTTGATAGGTCGAGTTTATCTCGTGTGAGAATCAGCTTGACCCATGTCCGATATTCGAAAATATGGGAAGTCTGATACCTAAACCTCAATGGGGGGGGGGGGGGGGGCGAACATTCGCAACCCCCCTCTGAACATTAAGATGTTCTGTACATTGCCTTGGCCCACTTCCAGAATGGAAATGGCCCACACCTAAAATTGGCTACGTATCGGGGACTCTTCAGAAGAGCGTTTCGCGAACGCATATCCAAAGGAATGTGTTTTCGCACAAAACTACGTTGGTTAGCGGAGCCATAGCGCTTCTGAATTTTTGTTTTTATTTCAATTAATTTTTTATACACCCGCCATGATGGGCTAGTAGTTTGGTGCTCGACTGCTGACCCGAAGGTCTCGGGATCGAATCCCGGCCGCGGCGGCCGCATTTTCGATGGGGGTGAAAATGCTTGAGGCCCGTGCACTTGGATATGGGTGCACGTTATATAACCCCAGGTGGTCGATATTTCCGGAGCCCTCCACTACGGCGTCCCTCATAATCATATCGTGGTTTTGGGACGTTAAACCCATACAATTAATTATTATTATTAGATTTTTATACAAGGGGTGTTCAAATGAAAATGCACAAAACGACGGCGTGGGTACAAATGAAGACTTTATTCAAAGTATACAATATGTGCCTCATCACAACGATCCCACTGATGAACGAGCTGAAGGATTCCTTGTTCCCAGAATTCCTGTGGCCGTGACGAGACCCAGTTCTTCACAGCGTCCTTGAGTTGGTCGTCCTAGTTGAAGCGCTTCCCTTTCAGGTGTTTTGTCAAGGGACCAAGCACGTGGAAATCCCAGGCGATGATTGGCGGCCGGTTTTACACCTTCCGTTGTCAGAAATCGGATAACGCCCCGCTACTTCTCAATCGTCGAATTTTGCAATGTGAACGCCATCCTGTCCTCACATGCACTGCTGCGTCAAGTGGACGGCGCTCTTTATAAGAGGCTGTGCTCTCTACTCTCTCCGATCCACGGCAGGGACCTCAAACGCATCCCTAGATGTCTCGCTACATTCTCCCATAGCGGCATAGGCATATCTATGTAAATGGTCATGTTGTTACGATGTTTCGTACCTTTTCATTTCGACACCATAGCAATATCGCTCCACTGTAGATACACTAAGAAAAATATCGAGCGTTTCGGAAGCATTTGCTGCACAACTACAATCGTCGTCTGGCTTGCACGCGTTTCCTTTCTTGATAACCCGGCTCTCGTCACTTTCCTATGAAGGATGCTATATATCACGCTGATAGCGCGCACGCCGTTCGTGGCCGGGAAGTGCCGGTAGCTCGTTGATAGCTCAAGGAAAGTAAGTACGCGAGGTAGATGACGATTATAGTTGTGTGGCAGAAATACCGGGCCCAAATACTCGATTTTATCTTAGAGTGTAAGAACCGAACTTATCAGCGCACGCCTCTGTTTCAGCATGGAAAAAGGACAAGGTTAGATTGATACGGGAAAATAATTACATTGTCTAAGTTTATTCGTAAGCAATGGCAGGCCGTCCAAGGGGGCGTCCCCACGCAGCCTCGTGGGAGAAAATGGTACGAACGCAAACCATGCAGCCTCCCCGTCCCGCGGCCCGACTGCCTTTTCCACATCTAGGCCGCACGAAGCAACGTTACTAGAACAAACTCAGTTTCAAAGCTCCGTATCTCCCCAGCGGAGGAGGGTGGTCCGAACGGCGGTCGCGAGAACTAGCGGCGCTGCAGTTCCGTCTTGCGCCACTATCGGCGCGTCGTCTGCTGCCACGGCATAACGCTGCGGTCCGCCGCGCAGTTGCTCGCGGTAACTGCGCGGCAACTTTCTTATTGTACTAGTTAGGTGGATACTTAGGTGGATATGCATAAGGTCGTCTGTATGCATTGGCCCGCGTGCGTTGTTCATTGATTGGCTAAGAATCAATGTTCGGTCCAACGTTACTAGAACAAACTCAGTTTCAAAGCTCCGTATCTCCGCCAGCGGAGGAGGGTGGTCCGAACGGCGGTCGCGAGAACTAGCGGCGCTGCAGTTCCGTCTTGCTCCACTATCGGCGCGTCGTCTGCTGCCACGGCATAACGCTGCGGTCCGCCGCGCAGTTGCTCGCGCCAACTGCGCGGCAACTTTTTTTATTGTACTAGTTAGGTGGATACTTAGGTGGATATGTATAAGGTCGTCTGTATGGATTGGCCCGTGTGCGTTGTTCATTGATTGGCTAAGAATCGATGTTCGGTCTATATTGCCACGCCCACTTCTTGTTTTATTTTGACGTATTCGGGTTTGACCAGCAAGGACGGTTATCCACGCCCGACGCTGTCCCCGAAGCAGTGTTCGAGAAGCTTCGCGATTGTAGATCGTTTTGGTAAGATTGCGCGCTGCACGCGAATGTTCCAGCTTTGTCGAGAGATAACGCCGCCATCAGCGATATCGCTGGAAAGTTCGATAGCGCGTGTATAAAAGCCGACGCGCTTGACCGCTTGTCAGTTGATCGACGGTCGACGCTGTGTTCGCCGCTGTCAGTGTATTGCTGTAGTTTGACTTTCAGTTTCCCGGCCACAAGTTCGGCCAAATAAAGAGTTTCATTTCGGACCTGCTGACTGCTGCCTTCGTCGACGTCACGAACCTGTGACAATATTTGAGCTGTCTACATTGCACTTAACTTCCAAGCATAGGAGTTTCTAAGCGAATGAGGGTTTTCAGAGTAATTTTTATAATTACCACCCCAATTTTAGCCGCTGCCGTCTTATCTAGACCAAGAACAACCCAACACGTTTGTAAAAGCCTTTATAGTGCACAAAGAAGCGTACTTACTCTAGATACAAAGACGTTCTAGAAAAACAGTACTCATGTTTCTACAATATATTAAAAAAAAACTTTCTCGAAAAACATCACCAATGCTTTGCAATGTTTACAAGACACGTTTTCGCGACGGTTAAAGGGATACTGACCCAAAATCGGAAAATTTTACGAGAATTCGGTAAATGAAATCTCAGTGTGCGATTACATCGAATAGATATCGTCTCTGAGCAATTTTTTCAGTGGATAGTTGTATTTTCGGTGTCTCATCTTTCTACGTCGCATCCTTCTACGGTGCCTTAAACAATTCGAACAGATCGGCCGTGATGTGAGCACCGAGCAGTTATTCGCGCGTACTCTGTCGCTAGAAGAGTCGTCAATATTCAACTTCAGTTTTTCAATTTCATCGAGCAGATGTTCCATGCCCGCAGCACTTTACACTGTACGACATCCGTTTGCGTTTCGTGCTGTAGCCGTTCACTACGCAGTTAAACTGCTCGTCAACTACGATTATCTTTTGCACAAGTAAGTCTCCGTTCCCGAAGCAAAGTGTGGGATTGGGCTAGTTGGTATTCCATTATTAAACTGCTCAGCGCAAAAATTTGACACGGTACACACAGAAAAGACGAGGACCAGCGCTGGTCCTCCTCTTTTCTATGTGTACCGTGTCAAATTTTTTCGCTGAGCAGCCCGTTCCCGAGCCGGCGAGTGTAAAATATTCCGCACATCTTGTTCGTCGTAAAATCTCTCGAAAATCCACTGCTTTGAAGGCATAGCGACAACTGACAAAAACTGATCGAATGTTAGTGTGATGCAACTCTCAGTCTCGGTAGCGTATATAGGTAATCGCCTGCCTTTCGTTTTGCTGTTCTCTTTCTGGCGGCTCCTCCAAATTGGGCACTGGGCTTTCGCGGGACGCCGTGCGTTTTGTGGGGGATTTGCGCCTAAACCCCGAACATTTTGGCTTTGAAATGTGGGGTGGAAGTGCTGGGAACAAGCGCGGCACGGCACCTGGCGCGAGTTCCCACTTTCCACGTGGGATCAAAACGTCTTGTCCCGCAACAACACGACGATAGTGCTTTACAATGTCGTCACTCTCAAAATGAACGTCACAGACCTTGCATTTCGCAGTAAGCTTTCCATCTTTGCGATGCAAAGCCTGAATGGCGTAGGGTCTTTTGCAGGTCCGAAGTGTCGTGAAGCGGAGTCGTCGTTGCGGTAGCCGCTCTTGCAGCCCGGCGCAAAGCAAGTCGGCATACCGCACTGTGAATCTGTTCGCCCTCGTTACGCTTCGTACATCACTTCGTACAAGACGCTAAGCCTGGTCAAGAACAGTCGCAAAAATGACGAGCTAACAAAGCGCAGACGACGCTGTAACCCACGTGCGCTCGTACATCGGTGGCGCCGATCACAACACGCGCCAGCCGCAGCCAGCCGCGGGAGCTAGACGTGACTGCAGCGCCACTAGTTCTCACGACCGCCACGCGGACCGCCTCTCCGGCGGAGCTTTTAAACTGAGTTTGTTCTAGTAACGTTGGTTCGGTCTATATTGCCACGCCCACTTCTTGCTTTATTTTGATGTATTCGGGTTTGAGCAGCAAGGACGGTTATCAACGCTCGACGCTGTCCGCGAAGTAGTGTTCGAGAAGCTTCGCGATTGTAGTAGATGTTTTGTTAAGATTGCGCGCCGCATGCGAATGTTCTAGCTTTGTCGAGAGATAACGCCGCCACCAGCGATATCGGTGGAAAGTTCGATAGCGCCTGTATAAAAGCCGACGCGCTTGACCGCTTGTCAGTTGATCGACGGTCGACGCTCTGTTCGCCGCTATCAGTGTATTGCTGTAGTTTGACTTTCAGTTTCCCGGCCACAAGTTCGGCCAAATAAAGAGTTTCATCTCGGACCTGCTGACTGCCGCCTTCGTCGACGTCACGACCCTGTGACAATATTTGAGCTGTCTACATTGCGCTTAACTTCCAAGCATAGGAGTTTCTAAGCGAATGAGGGTTTTCAGCGTAATTTTTATAACTACCACCACAATTTTAGCCGCTGCCGTCTTATCAAGACCAAGAACAACCCAACACGTTTGTGAAAGCCTTTATAGTGTACAAAGAAGCGTACTTACTCGAGATACAAAAGCGTTCTAGAAAAACAGTACTCCTGTTTCTACAATTTATTGAAAAAAACTTTCTCGAAAAACATCACCAATGCTTTGCAATGTTTACAAGACACGTTTTCGCGACGGTTAAAGGGATACTGACCCAAAATCGGAAAATTTTACGAGAACTCGGTAAACGAAATCTCAGTGTGCGATTACATCGAATAGATGTTGTCTCTGAGCAATTTTTTCAGCGAATAGTTGTATTTTCGGTGTCTCATCTTTCTACGTCGCATCCTTCTACGGTACCTTAAACAATTCGAACAGATCGGCCGTGATGTGAGCACCGAGCAGTTATTCGCGCGTACTCTGTCGCTAGAAGAGTCGTCAGTATTCAACTTCAGTTTTTCAACTTCACCGATCAGATGTTCCATGCCCGCAGCACTTACACTGTACGACAGCCGTTTGCGTTTCGTGCTGTAGCCGTTCACTACGCAGTTAAACTGCTCGTCAACTACAACTATCTTTTGCACAAGTAATTCTCCGTTCCCGAAGCAAAGTGTGGGATTGGGCTAGTTGGTGTTCCATTGCTCAGCGCAAAAAATTTGACACGGTACACATAGAAAAGACGAGGACCAGCGCTGGTCCTCGTCTTTTCTATGTGTACCGTGTCAAATTTTTGCGCTGAGCAGCCCCTTCCCAAGCCGGCGAGTGTAAAATATTCCGCACATCTTGTTCGATACCTCGTCGTAAAATCTCTCGAAAATCCACAGCTTTGAAGGCATAGCGACAGCTGACAATTCTGGCGGCTCCTCCAAACTGGGCACTGGGCTTTCGCGGGACGCCGTGCGTTTTGGGGGGATTTGCGCCTAAACCCCGAACATTTTGGCTTTGAAATGTGGGGTGGAAGTGCTGGGAACAAGCGCGGCACGGCACCGGGCGCGAGTTCCCACTTTCCACGTGGGATCAAAATTTCTTGTCCCGCAACGACACGACGATAGTGCTTTACAATGTCGTCACTCTCAAAATGAACGTCACAGACCTTGCATTTCGCAGTAAGCTTTCTATCTTTGCGATGCGAAGCTTGAATGGCATAGGGTCTTTTGCAGGTCCGAAGAAGTGTCATGAAGCGGTGTCGTCGTTGCGGTAGCCGCTCTTGCCAGCCCGGCGCAAAGCAAGTCGGCATACCGCACTGTGAATCTGTACGCCCTCGTTACGCTTCGTACATCATGCACGTGTCTTCGTACAAGACGCTAAGCCTGGTCAAGAACAGTCGCAAAAATGACGAGCGGACAAAGCGCAGACGACGCTGTAACCCACGTGCGCTCGTACATCGGCGGCGCCGATCACAACAAGCGCCAGCCGCGGGAGCTAGACGTGACTGCAGCGCCACTAGTTCTCACGACCGCCACGCGGACCGCCTCTCCGGCGGAGCTTTTAAACTGAGTTTGTTCTAGTAACGTTGGCACGAAGGGGACCGCCTCGTCTCCCCCCCCCCCCCTCATTATATTTTCAGAACTGAGGGTGAGGAGGGCTCACCCATTAGCGGCGCGATTTAGCGCCGAAAGTGCGGCGAACTGTCGACGAAATATGACGTAAAATTCGAGAATACAAGCTTTTTTTTTTTCTTCCTTTCAATCAAAAGCTGTCTGGCTAAATAGTATTTTTTTCCCCACAGTCCATGGGGCGATGTGTGTGATACGCCCGCACGTGTGCGCCACACCGGGTGACGGCTTGACGTACCGTGTCATCTGACGTCGCGTGTATAACTGCGGTTTTTCAGTGTTGTATGCATGCAAACTTCGTGAAACCGAAAATATTTCAACCCGCTCTTTGTAAATGTGATCGACAGATCGAACTGCATCTGATCCTAATCAAACTAGATCGTCCGGGATCGCACGCTCGTCGGATCCGATCAGACCCGATTTGGGCCAGATCGAACCTTATTGGAAGCATCCGAACCTTGTGGTTCTTATCAGACTCGTTGCATGGTTAAACTCGTTATTAATCCTTATCAATTCTTACTGAACTCAATCGGGGAGCACCAATTTTTTCAGTTAAGTACAGCCCGACTAATTAGCGATACGTTAATGAAATTTCCCATTTTTTTCCAATTTTAAGACAATTTTGATTAAATCATTATGAAATAACAAGGGATGAATTAATTCGTGATCGGTCTTGATTACCTGTTCTTACCGGAGCTTATCAGCCCTACCGAACTCAATCCGACCACACTATTTTCAGAATTACATTGCCTGCTGACTAATTATAAATCACTTATTGATCGATATTGAATAATGAATTATCCTTATGTTTCTACTAGGGGTGTGCGAATATAAAATTTTTCGAATACGAATCGAATACGAATATACACCTTCGAATATCGAATCGAATATCGAATATCAAAGGAAAAATGCCTCCACAGTAACAATATTTTATTTAACATGTAACTATTTGAAAAAAAAAACATTAACAGCCTGACTGGCAACACAACATACACTGCTATCTCCAGAACACGATGTCCAGGCTAGCAGAATGCACATTACAACACAAGCAAATATCACGGCACAATGAAAGTGATGACTACATGTTATCATGAAGAAATATGAGTTGCTCCACATGATCAGACAGCAGGCGCTCCCTTCTAACAGACCATCCCCCCCCCCCCTGCCACTGAAAAGGCACGCTCGCTTGGAACAGAAGTGGCTGGTATAAGGAGGTACATGGGGCAAAGCTTTGGCAGACTGGGGTATCTGAAGGTGCCTACAGTCCGCCACCAGTCACATGGGTCACTGTCTTTCTTCAGAAGTGGTCCCGCATAGTGAACGAGTGGTAGTGCAGCACGTTACGGCCGCATTATATTGAAAATGTACGGTTACATGATCGCCAACAGCGCTGCACGTCGGAGATGCACCAGCAATAAATCATACGTATTGGGGCGCTCGTCGCAGGCAGATATCGTGCCTCCGTGTACTTACGATGTTTATCGCTCCTCTCGGCAACGTTTTTAGCTATACGAACGCAGCAGAAATGTGGAAGATGAGTTATTTTATGCATGATAATCGAATCGCATATTCGAATTTTTCGAATATTCGAAGTTATCGAATATTCGAAACTTTTCGAATACACGATTTTCGAATCGAATACGAATACTTCGAATGTAATATTCGACGAATATTCGAAACTTTGGAGTATTCGCACACCCCTAGTTTCTACTTTTCGCATTACTTTCCAATGTTCAAATTATGTTCATCACTAATTAGCGATTAATTTATCAAGTGATATTGATTAATGTCTCATTTTTCTTTCAGGTAACTTCGTGACATGCTCACTTCACGTGCCTATCTGTCGTCTATTTATACATACAAACGAGGAGCCATTCCACTCTGTGAGCGAAGAACGCCTACGTATTAAAAAAAAAGGCCCCTTTTCATTTGAATTAATATTTAAGAACGGATGCGCGTAGATTTTTTTCTGGGAAACTCTCGCACCATTTGGGAACCCACAACTGCTGTTATATCCTCAATAACAAAACAAAAAAAAAGTTATGTTTTGCCCAATGCGCATTGGGTCGTTGAAAGCAGCTGCCGAGTTGATTTGTGCACCTTAAGATCACACGAGACAAACTTTACCGGACACGAGTGTATTCCCCACTTTTTCGCAGGCCAATCGATCAAGTGCACTGTGCTTGCTGTCTTGCTATATGACAGACAGGAAGCTTTGAAGTGCTCCCGAATTAACGTACTCGGTTAGCACGCTGTTTCAGTCTTCCTCGTTCCTTTTTCGCCCAGCGGCATTTCAATTCGACTCGTCAGTTGTGCGCTGCACGCGCGAAGACACGGTTTCTTTCCTTGGTACTGCGCGTTTCCGGCAGCGGAAGAAAGTGCGAGACGCAAGCGACGTGGTACTTGGAGACTGAGCCGACTGACCTTAGCTTCTGCCTTTTCGCAATCAACTTCAAGCAACGTTCGCTCAGTGCATCGTTGATAATTAAAAATATCACTAAAATTATGTGGTTCCGGCGCATCTTAAGAACAGCTCTTTCCATCTCAGCGAGAATCATAAGAACACCTTGTGTCGTCTGCGCATCGTCTGCTACAGCGCCGCGATAGCCGCGACGCGAAGCAAAGGACACTTTTGAAACTGAAAAATGGCCTCCGAGATTTGCTCATTAACAATAGCAGATCTCGAAGGCTATGCGTCTACGGGCTGTATGCGCCGAAAGCAATCGGAGCCAATCATGCGAAAGCTTACGCTGCTGCTTTTTATAAAACATCACCTATCGTGTTAATGGAGAATGGTGTGATACATTTCAGGGTGCCTCTATCTGCTATGGAGATACCGTGTTACCATTGTCCAGAGGACGCTAAAAACTTTCTCGGAATTATTGCTGCAAGTAACAAGACATAAAGCTGAGCTCAAACGTTTTAGCGTAACATGGCGCAATAAAAACTGCACTGAGCACATTTTATGATGACGTTAACAGACTGACCGTTTATTATTTGATGGCGCTCCTGCGAGAAGCGTCTGCTCAAAACTCTGTAAACAAATCCACGTGGTTCTTGGCCAGTGAGCAATCTGCATTATTCCAGGCGTGGCTAACCTTGTCGAAGTCAAATTCATTTTTCGGTTTCTGTGCCGGTGGCGATCGTTCTTATTTCTTTGAGCTAGGCGCGAGCAAGCTGCCTGACTGTGTGCGAACAGCGCGAATCGGCGTCAATTGCATGGTAGTGCTATTAGAGACTCCTCCCAACAGTTACGCACGACCATTCGTGCTCGTTAGTGCATGCTTGACTCAATGATAATGCACCCGTCAACGCGTGCTTTACTTTGCCTTCATCTAACGAACCAAGTGCACTGCACAGCGACTGCACAGCGACACTGCAACAGTAGAGATATGTGAAGTTAGTACGGCCAGTTGTATCGATGGAGCGTGCAAAGCATAAAAAGGTGCTCGGCCCATTTATCTACTTATTTTCGGGGGAGAGGGTTCAAGGAAGAACAACGATGAGTTTTCAAGGATCGATGCATACAAACAGCGAAGCGCGCTTCCACAGCTCGGGATGCTCGTCGACGTTCGGTGCCGGGGCTGATCAGCGACCACAGCCACCACGGCTGCGTATGAAAAGCCTGCGCTAAGCTGCTGCGTTGAAGTGTTACAAGGCGCATCACAAACAACTGCAGCAACACAGCGCGTGCCAACGGCGCTGACCCGCGTACGGCCGCAAGGACAAACGAAGAGAAAAATGTACACCAAAAACTGAATTAGAAAAATAGTTTCAATACTTGTTATGAAGATAAGATACACAAAGTAACTAAAGACAAAGACCACTTAATCAACAACATCAAACAACGACCATACTCACCAATAATTAAAGCACGAAAGTTCGGCAACATTCTACATACCGTAACAGAAAAATCTGGCCACAACAACAGTTATAGCAAATACGCATTTAAAGACCTGACCAGCAATACAATATTAAGTTTCCACCTTCCAGTATGCTTTTAAAAAACGTTTTGAGAGGTTTTGCTACAAAAGTTTCGCTTGTCGAAGTGCAGCATGAAGTACAGGAATGCAGGTTTCGTAGCCAGGCCATTTGTATATTTAACACGTTTGGTTTCTCAACCAGTACAAATGAATATAAACTTTTGTTGTAAAAGTAATGTGATGCAAACAAACAGAACCTTAAACAACGCTTTAGTTTTTTTAACGTTTTAGTTCGCAGAAATCTGGCAACAACTTTTAAACAAGCGCCTTAAAATCATACAACACTGTGTTTATTTCCTAGAAAGCGTTGTGTAAGTATTACAACGCACTGTACTAATTCTGCAAATGTAAAAACAACTGCTCTGCTATAAAAGGTTTGTCATTTAGTTTTAATGCACGTTTTCATATAGGTGGCGGTTGAAACACAACGGAGATGTCGTCTGGCATCGTTTCCGGTTCGTTTTTTTCTGTAGTCGATCCACATGACCGACGCCAACAATTTCATGCAACAGAACCAAATCAGTATTCAAAATGTGTTTCACTCTGAGTACAAATAGTTGCGGTTCTCATTGCGTCGAGTGTACGCCAGAATTGTGGCCTCCGAGACATCGCGATGTGCCAGTCACGGAGGGCGTGTACAACTTCTCAATGCTTCAGCTTCACCAAAAGCAGTGGCGCGTAGAACCCTGCTTGATGCTGTTTGTGAAACTGCCAGAGGGTGGTTGTTAGGTCTAGAAATAACGAAAGGTACGTGCAGCGGCCTGACTGTTAAGTCTGCAAGCAGCAGCAGACGACAAGCCAAATACAGCAAGAAAAAAAAAGTGTGGCCCATATTCATTATGCTGATGCTAGCAGAACGGAGAACAGCGTTGATGCGCACTGACAGCGTCGCTTGTTTTGTAGTTGTTCCTTCGCTGGTGACTGCTGTGTACAACTCAAACTTCCCGTTCCCTCCCCCATGTGTGTGCTGGGAGGGACCGGGGAGTGGCGAGTTGTCGGAGACGATGTCGGACACGCCGTCCTTTCAAACAAAATCTGATATCTGTTCCCCAAAGGTAGCGAGTGAACACGAACCCTAACGCCGGACAGGGCGTTGGTGATACACTGAACCGGCCCTTGCGATTAAATTATTGTTACACATTGCCTTTGAGACCGCGACGCACTTACATCTCGGAGGCCTCCTCACATGATCGGTAAATAGGCATCCTTACCTGTTGTCAACACATCACTTCTTTCATGTAATGATTAAAAAAAACCTGTGACATTGCAAGCATTACGCGATTTGCAGTCTTAAAATGAGGTGGTCGCCGCGGCCGTTATGCGACGCCACCGGCGGGCAAGACAAAATTGCGGGAAATTTGAACAACGAGGCAGACCACCTTTCGTCGCAATAAAGCAGTTTACGGCAAACCTGTCACAAAATACGCTATTCCACATGTATGAAGCGATAGCTCAGCAAGCTGAATGATATACATTTCACTAAAGAGTGACAGCGACGCGGACAGGAAAGCATTGGCGAGCGTTGTCCATGGGCGAAAATTTGAGATAGATGCAAATAAAGAAATAGAAAGCCTCCCGTTCGAGTCACAGTGGGAATCGCTCCCAGGACTTACGCGTGGCAAGCCCCCGAAGCAATTTCGAGCCACGCCAGTGCTCGAAATTGCTTCGGGGGAAAAAAAAAACACGATATGAATGTTAAGTAGCGCGAGGAGTGTCATGAACACGTGTAATATTGCGTGGCAGAAGCGCAGAATCCCACCAGGCGTCAAAACATGTGAGTTGCGCAACGAGTGGTTAGTTTAAAGTCCCACCAATTACAAAGCACAAATGCATATAATTAATTATCATTATCAGCGACAGCATCAACAATGTGTGCAGGTACACGTGTTGCCTCACGGACTCAATCTTTAGTGGCCAACTCACAATAGGAAGAATTATGTCGTAGTGGGCACTTCGCAACTGCACTTGCAGTAGCCATTCTATATAGTTTGAAAGGGCCAATTTACAGGCGCACAGATGTTCCTTTCCTTGCGGCGCGGTTTAGGTGTCCACCGAGAAACGAAGGCAGGCTGGCGATTGAGAAGGCGATGCGAACAGGTTCCGATTACGCTATCGCGTTCTACCCTTGAAGGCGAGCTCAAGCGTCCTCCAAGTTCTTGTTATTCTTTTTTACAAATAAAGATAGTTTGCCGGTTAATGAAAAGTTTTACGGCAATTCAACTTTGTTTCTACGATTTCCAAAGCCTCGTATGGGTCTTTCCACGCCAACTGCCTCAGCAAGCGATTTTCTTCAAAAACAATACAATTCAAGTCTCAAGAAAAACCGTCCCTCGAAATATTTTATGCCGGAAATATTTTGCATTTGAGGGCACTTTGAACGTTTCTTTTTTTTTTAATCCTGAGATTTTAGCCCGATATGATTATGAGGCACGCAAGGTTCAATTACTAAAAATATTTCGGGCACTATATGTCATCAGTTTTGCCCTAAATACGACAAAATTAGAGCGTTGTCTAGACGACATTAAACATGTGGTAACGTGTGAAAACCCAATAAAGGTGTCACGCTAATGTACACAACGCCTATTTACAACTAAAATCGTGCACCGCCGAGGTGTCATATATATACGTGTGCGAGTAGTCCTTATACTCTTATCCTTCTCCTTAATTTTGGCCACATTGGGGCAACGAAGTTTCCTGAAACTCGGTACGTTAATCCTCTGGCCCCTTGACAGGACGATGTACGGGTGCTCCAAAAGTAATACGGAGCGCGCGAGCTGTGGCCAAACTGTTCAAAGCTACATGTCAGCGCGCTCAATCAGAAGATGAGTTGCAGATAGCGAGAGTGCGTCGGCATATCCGGCTCAGCCATCCCGATACTCTGATGCTGGCCGTATCGCCGGCTTGAGCGAAGCCTCGCTACTACCATCACTGCTCGTCAGGGGCAGCAGTGTTGACATTCTTCGCGATGCAGAAAGCGCATGTGTCTGCCCATTTCTTCACGACGCGGGCAAAGAAATGCATAAAGCGTTTAAAGTGTCCCCTGACGAGCAGTGATGGTAGCAGCGCGACTTCGCTAGAGCCGGTGATATGGCGAGCATCAGAATATCGCGATGGGTCAGCCAAATGTACCGACGCACTCTCGTTGTCTGCTGCGCATCTGCTGATAGAGCGACCTGGCATGAAGTTTTGCCTACTTTGCTCACAGCTCGCGTGCTCCGTTTTACTTTTGGGGCGCCTGTACTTGGCCTGTACTTCATTTTTACCGATTACGAGCTATGTACGACCTGGTAGACACTGTGGAAATCTATGACGTCACAGCGAGTTGGTGCGGGAACATGGTGTCGCCGCCTGCATTTTCTTCTTGCAGGTTTTGCCGCTTTCCAAGTGTCTTCTCGCGTCGGGAGTTGTGCTTTTTGTATTGTGACCCGGTAATTTACTAATTCGAGAAAAATCATTTTTCTCGTTCGTGTCTCTTTCACGTAGCAGGTAATGCTACACAGTTGCAGCATATTTCATTCGCCTCTTTTTATTCGCTTCACACACACACACACACACACACACACACACACACACACACACACACACACACACACACACACACACACACACACACACACACACACACACACACACACACACACACACACACACACACACACACACACACACACACACACACAAACACACGTGTCCCAGCTATCACGCAGCAGGATTTAAAAAAAGTGGCACGGCGTTGCGCGAAGCAAACCAACTGCATATTGTTTCTAGTCCACTTGAGCATCCACTGCTATTTCTTTGTTAATGAGGTTTAATTAATTAGTCATAATTATATTTCACTGTTTTTATTCCCCCGTCGAGGTCGAATAAAAACAGTGAATGCATGCGTACTCAATTAAACATTTCATTAGAAGCATGTGTGTGCACTCTTTATTATTAGTGGCTCTTCCGCCCCCACCTTGAATTTTGATCCGCGACCGAGCATGCCTCCCGCCCCCCTCCAAATCTTGTCGGATTATTATCTTTCACCGTAGGGGTGGGGATGGGGGGGGGGGGGTGGAGGGCGCTTGCTTGGGATTTTACGGTATATATAAACGCCACTGTGGGTACCCATAAACACGCTACAGCTTGCGTTCGCTCAGACGCCCTCGTAAATAGAGGATTTTAGTCAGTCCGGCACACCGCTATACGCAAAATGCCTTGCGTGTACCGGAATACCGGAATACCGGGTGTGAACTGCGTATGCGCGCGCTTGGTAAACATGGCCACAACGCCGAAACCGACTGCCGTCCACCTCGAATCTATCAAGTGGCCGTCGTGCGCTCTGTAGCTCGTCAGCTCCGAACTGATGCTTTTATTTGCTTTAGATCAATGGTCATTAAGCTTCGACAGCAACGTTTTTGTGTCGATTCGGCACCGTTTTCGAATGCTGTAGGCCTAGCGAGTGGCAATCCCGGAGGACATAGATTACGTGTTTGTTAGTTGTTTTACCCACCACTTGACGTGGCGGCAGCTATGACACACGCTATCCGGTATTATATGCTAGGCCTTCGCGTTACCGGAATACCGGCAGCAGTGCTTTACTTTGATACTGCTCTCAATGCATATCATTTAAGGCGCATTCACACTTGCGAAGGGAAGAGCGAGCGAAAACGCCAGTGCGGGCGCAAAACCGTGTTCGCGCGCATCGAAACATTCGCTCTGCCCCTCCAGCATGCCACCGCCGCCGCCGCTGCCTTCGGCTCTTGTCGTTTCCGGAACTTTTAATTTCGTACCGAATTCCAAGTTATTCATGCAAAACACGGGAAGTTTTCAGCTTTTCAAGCCGTTGTTTGAGCATATACTCCAGCAGAAACTGGTAAGCGGAGTCGCCGGCAGCGGCGACGGCGGATTCGCCCGGCTGTGCAATGGCGTGAGATACGTTGGGGCACGCCGACCCGCTGCTTCTGCACCTTCCCTAATTCCAGTCTTCTCAGCAACTTTAATTCCTATCATTAAGCTCTTGAGGAACGCGTCCTCGTGGAGGTTGTGAGTTTTGTCGTGCACACGGGTAGTTTGCGATTGCGGCGATGCGGCGAAGCGGTAACTCCAGGAGGGTGATCCTCGCTCTCATTGGCTAGTTCGATGCAGACGTCACCGCTCCGTATAACATCGCTTTCTGGGGAATTCTAGGGACGGTGCAGCGTCAACCACGAGAGAAATCAAGAGCTCGATTATTCCCTATGAGGCGATGCCAAGTTTTCCCAGTTTACCTACAGTTCCTGCCGATCCCGCAACAAGTGAGCCTCGCGTTCCCGTCTCCCGAGTTAGCGGAGTCGATTCTTTTCTCCTGTCGGACGCTCTCGATGGACGGCAGCGAAAGCGCCGGGGCGCGCACTAGCACCTCCACGAGACTTGACAAGATCTGCACTTTCTGCGACAAGGCTTTTTCAAATGCGAGCAATTTAAAAGGGCACATAAAAAATGTCCATGGAGAAGAGGCCTTGGCAACAGCAAAAACAAAGGAGTAAACAACCGGTTAAACTGTGTCGGGAGCAAGGCGTAACGTATGAAGTCCTTCAAAGTAAACTGGTCATGAAGCACTTGTTATGTCTGTGCATCATCAGATGCACTACCTTAGACATTTTCTATTGCACTGCGCTACCAGTACTCACGTCTGCAAAATACATATATCGCACATGTCCGCATCTGCCAATAACTTAGACCTAGCACGAGCAAGCGGAGCAGCACATACTGAGACAGCGACGGAGCAAGCAAGACAACACATGCTCTCGTGTCGACTTGCTAACACCGTCCCTGCCTCGGTGTGAGCTATTCCGCTTGCGTTATGTATGTACATGAACAAGCCCAAGCTACTCTTCTTGCGTACAAGCATTTCTACGGGACACTTAAAATGTGTGCAGCTTCATGCAATACCCCCCCCCCCCCCCCATGAAGGGAAAAAAACGCAAAACACTTCTCAAACCATTCACGGAAACTACGTAGAGTCAGCACACATGACACCAATGAAAATGCCTCAACCTAGCTGTTGCCAGTACCTTTGGTTCATAGGCGCTTTCTCAACATTTAGCACTTCACATTGCGTTTTCACACCTCACTTGCCTGTATTTCTTTTCCCAAGAGTCGGTTTCAGTGCTAATGAAGACGTGCTTGAAACGACCTGCCACGTTTTAAGTGGTAACGAATTAACGCAACTTTACTAGCTCGGAAGCTGTGGACACACGCCCACCCCGTTCATGCCTCTCACACACACCCATCACGCACCACGCAATTATACTACGTCAGGGGCGTAGCCAAGGGGGGGGGTTGGGGGGTTCAAACCCCCCCCCCCCCGAATTTTTTTAATTTTGCTTGCGTATATAGGCACGCACACATACATACACACGCACGAACATACATAAAGTATGGTTGAACCCCCCCCGAAAAAATTTCTGGCTACGCCCCTGTACTACGTGTTCCGCGTGTTCGGTGGTTGTACCTAAGCCGTCCCTAGACACACTCTCTGCTCCTAGGTGAAGATGTACCTAGATGAGCTATCACTTTGATCACGTGACTTTATGCCCACGTGACCTGAGGATCGTTCTCCTGCATTTACCGCCTCGCGGCGATGCGAACCACCGCCGACTCCTTGGCCGCCATTTTTGAATTTGCGGTCGGATGTTTACATCACGTGGTTTATATGCTAGCACAGCCGAAGTGCGGCATCCCGCGAAGCGTTAAGACGTTCCGCTATCGCGTGGCGGAAAAATCAGTCTCGGACCGATTTTTTTCGCATCGGGTTCGCCGCGTGGTTTTCCGGCTGCTTAGCCGGTGAAGCGAGGGTAGTTATGGTGATTTTTGCGCTTTCTCTCCCCTCGGGGTCAAGTGAGAATGCGCCTTTCTAGTTAATTTAACAAAACGAAGTTTCCCGCAGTGTAGCACAAAGGTCACTGGAACCTGACTGGAACGCCCATGTATGTAATAATATTTCTGCGGTTTTACGTGTCAAAACCACGCTATGATTATGAGAGACGCCGTAGTGGAGGGCTCCGGAAATTTCCGCCACCTGGCGTTCTCTAACGTGCACTGACATCGCACAGTACACGGGCCTCTAGCATTTCGCCTCCGTCGAAATGCGATCGCCAGAGCCAGGATCAAACCCGCGACTTTCGGGGCCACTGTATTTCGTCGCACACTAAGAGTATGTGAAACTAGCGTCACCCTGAAAATTCTTTCACAGTGCCAACTAACCTACTACACTTAACTACGACAATATATGTGCCACCAAGTCAAACAGTCAATGCTTTGTTTTCTAATTAGTCTGACTCCGAACCGGACAGTTTACTTCTGAAGGGTTTCCTTTTTTTTTTTTTCGTCAGAAGCCCCACGTATCACCGAAGGCTTCGCAAATATGGGCAGCGATCACATATGCATCGCATGCGTCTTGTAAGAACAAAGCTTCTCTTTTCTTTTTTTTTTTTATGGACCTGTGCATTGCCGCTGAGAAAATCAAAATGCGGCAGTGATCGTATACCCTTAACCCTTTCATTCCACTTGTCGTTAGTTATCGAATAATTAATCTGGAGACTACGGTCCCTAGGTTAATTATTTTAGGGACTCTAGTAAAAAATGTCAAACCAGCGTCTAATTTGACCGTACACGACACGTGCTAAACCCCTGATATCGACCATGTAAATAGAAACTACAACTGAAGTTAGACGTTTATGGTGACGTTATTCTTGCCATAAGAGTGACCTTGTCGGTGGCCTTCACGTCAGTAGTAACCTACGCTGCCTTGTGCCCAATTAACCATGTTACACTAACGAAATGATTAACTTTATGGCGCCAGCACCCAGCGCCATGAAGTTCCTTGCGGAGAAACCCAGATTCACCACCGAGGGGGTTTGTCGTCGATAAACTCACCGAGTGGGTATGTCCACAAATAAAAAAAAAAAACAAAGGAAAGTAAAACAACGTAAAAAAGAGGTGTTAAGTGTTATGATAGATATGATATAGGGCCATAAGTCTGGGACAGAAAAGGGTCAATTAACCACCCGAACAATTAATTAATTAAAGCTGATTGAATGGTACAAGGTGCGCATGGAAACTACACAAACGTAGACATTGGTTCTGACTAAATGAGCACAGGAATTAGTTGACGTCGTAGTATCTAAGCGTAGGGCTAGTGCACGTCCCGCCTCCCTCTCGCTGCGAGGTAACGTGCGCTTCGTGTGACGCTCGCTTCGCGCCTTCCTCGCACTCCTCCTCGCACCAAACGCTAGGGGCTAGCGCTATTCAAGACACTTAGGTGGACATTAAGGTCGCCTAATTTTTATTTTTTTTTTTTTGTAAACGTTGGTGTCTTGGGCACCCTTAAAATTCTTTATAGCTGAACGAAGAAATTTTCATTAAACAAGCGACCGTAAGAGCCACGCCGAACAAATATTTCTTATTCGAAGGCGCTCTGAAAGAGAAATGGACGTAGAAAAAGCGCGTCTAAAACATCACTAACACCACCCTGTATTTCGCCACGATAGTACCGTCACCACCAGCACGACCCAGTGAGGAAGTTCCTTGCTGTTCACCTTCGTTGTGTTTTCTTCGGCAGCAGTGGAATGCCTCCGGAGGCAGTGAGAAACACCGTTGGCGCGCAAGATATGCACCGCCCGCGCTCGCCACTGTACCAGCATTGAACTTGCCGACGCGAAAAGGGAAAAAAAAAGAACGAAAAGAAGACCAGAAAGGACTGAACGCAAGGCAGTGTCTCGCGGAGCCATGCCATTGGTAATCGCGGCGAAAGAGGAGGGGTGGTGTAGTCGACGCCATAGGCGCTCTTTTTATGCTGCAGTGTCACTTTCTGAGCCAAAGCATCCGAAGTTGAACTATTTGTTCACGTAGATCCTACAGGAACAAGTTTAATGAAAATGTCTTTGCTTTAACTAGTTCATATTGAGAGCAGGCCCGAAACTTCGGAGTTGCTTTAGGCACCAGTGATAGGTTATTATAACGTAACTTGATCAATGATGCGCCGCACAAAACTACGGGAATTATTACTTATCTTAGTACCGGCGGTACACCCGGAAACTCGGATAGTAACAATAACGTCAGCCTGTTGATAAATGTCTAACTTAAAGAATTTATTGCAGCTCAAAAAATATTTAAAAAAGACAGTAAATAAAAGATAGCGCCCGGAATGTACGTATATTTTCACCTACTGCTTACCTGCGGTGAACCTCCTGTATGCGGTAAGTATGGCGCGACGCTGACCGCACCTCATCGTTTTGCCGGAGTGCGCCAGGAACTGAAAATGAGAAAAAAAAAAAAAAAACTTTTGTGTAGCTTTTCCGACAGCATATATCCATCTGACAATGTTCCTTGGCAGAGTAAAGCATTTTCCTGAGAGCAAAACATTTTTAACCACTTAGCTGATGTTCACTCCTTGCAATAAGCCGAATATAGCTTCGCATCAAGTCCTCTGGCCAGAGGTTGCTGCGGCCCAGTAGCGTAGCCAGAAATTTTTTTGAGGGGGGGGGGATGTTCAGCCATACTTTATGTATGTTCGTGCATACATATTTGCACATGCAAAATTGAAAAAAATTCGGGGGGAAGGGGGGTTGAACAACCCCACTCCCTACCCCAGGGCTGAACAAAGATACTTTGAAATTGTATCGCGATACGATACAAGATACTCGGGCAAGAAGTACTTGAGATACAGATACAAAATACTTCCGGAATTACTGTATCCGATACGATACTTACGAATTGCATCTTAAGATATTTCGATAGAGTTGAAAATTTGCTGTTCTGCATCTATATAATGAAGCAGCAAACGCCTATCTACAAAACTGTTTGCTTGAAGATTTCTGAACTGCGACAATCTTTGACTAATTTTAAGGAAACACCTGTTTCTATCCCCAAACTTCCGTCTTCCTTGCTCAAAGATTAGGATTTGTTTGGCTGCTTAACATGGCCGCTTTTTATACGCTGCGCTGTCAGTGGTTTTTGCTTGACACTTTTATGATTGATGAGGGTCGCTGCTCTGTTTGCCGACCAGCTAGCAGGTTGCCATTCAATTACAAAATTTTCTGTAAGAATCCCACGCACGATGGCCCAAATACCGCTGCGTAATCTTACCTTGTCCGTGAGTGTATTACCTTTTTCGCAATACCGGATCAAGCGACAGGTGTAAAGCTGCAATAACTCTGGTAGCGACATTTTTTAGGACACATCGTGTTTACATTGAGGGCATAAAAGTGCAATAATTTTACATATTCGACTTATCTGCTGGCGTATAGAGCGTTCGTTAGCACCATATTCACTAACGTGAAATCTTTCAACATTTCTTCTCTGAGGGAACTTGTGCTGCCCAGAGGCGTCTCAGGCATATCGTAGTTTAACAAAGCGTTGCAAGATTCCACTGCTAGTCACACTATTTCCAATAATAGTGCCGACTACCCGGTGATTTGTAACAGTAAAAAAAGGGTTAAGGAGACCTAAAAAGGGAAAACAAATATATCTAAGTCAAACAGCAAAATGTTTCCGTGTAAGCAATCAGTGAATATCACGTAACTAGAAAGAAATATTCAAAAAATAATTGGAACGACTGAATGAAACCAACGTTATATGGCTTGAGCGCTTATGTGGCGCTCGTTATATAGCATTTTTTTATATTGCGCTTAATTGTTTAATCAATTAAGGTCAATTATGCAACATTTGAAATATTCACTTTAGGGCCAATAGCATTTCGTCACGTCGCAGAGGGCATTCCAAAACGGCCGATCCAATTTTTTGTGGGGACGTACATTTTGCATGGTGATTTTTTCCCGTCATTTAATTTAAAAAAGCCCGCGAAATATGAAATAAATTCACGAGACTGCGCTCATGGGCTACTGTACTGCAGCGCTCTCAACTGTGCTTCGAGCGAAAGGACCGTTGCGCGTACAGTCAGCCTACGCATCTCAAAGACGATGGCCTTTGCTTGCCGGCTGCGTCCGTCAGAAATGTTGACACACTATGAAGCCGATGTTTAGAGCCGCGCCCGCTCATTTCGCTATGGTCCTGGCGCTGGTTATGTCGCTCGAAGCATGTTTGAGAGCGCTGCAGGGCGGTAGCACACGAGGGCAAAAACGCGTTCATCTTTCGCGGGCGCTTTCTTTACACACTGGAAAGATCACTACGCAGCATGTACGTTGCCACAAAAACTTCGATCGGGCGTTTTCAAATACCCTCTACAACCTCGCGAAACGCACTTCGCCCTCAAGGGAATATTAAAATTGTTGCATAATTGATCTTACCTGATTAACAAATTAAGTCCAAGGTAACAACATCTGACGAGCGCCACATGACGGCAAACCATGTCGTTAGTTTTATTCAGTTGAGGTTAACCATTTTTCTTTTAATATTTGGTTCCAGTTACGGGAAACACCCTGAATAAATATGATACAGGCGGCGCCTTTAAAGCAATGAAAATTGAGCGTGAACATCGTCAACTTAGATTTAAGGTCAGACAATAGAAAATTCAGTGCTTATCGAAAATTGCATAAAACGGTTCGTGGGCACGCTCGTGAGAAAAACAGAGTACTTCGTATTATGTTTCTCAAATCCCTTATAATTTCCAGTAATATAATGCCAATTGAATATCACTATTTTACTCAGAATTTTCTTTACTGCATACTCCATGCACGCCCAGATTATTTTACCTTTGTCCTCAACATTGCCGCGACATAACAGTAATAATAATATCTGGGGTTTAACGTCCCAAAATCACGATATGATTATGAGAGACGCCGTAGTGGAGGGCTCCGGAAATTTCCACCACCTGGAGTTCTTTAACGTGCATCTAAATCTAAGTACACGGGCCTCAAACATTTTCGCCTCCATCAAAAATGCAGCTGCCGCGGCCGGGATTCGATCCCGCGACCTTCGGGTCAGCAGCCGAGCACCATAACCACTAGACCACCGTGGCGGGGCCGTGACATAACAGTAAACTCAAATAAAATGTACATATGTAAATAGTATAGGAATGACGCAGATAGTCGAAAAATAAAATAAAACAGAGAACGTTTTTTTGGCAGCAGGTTAAAAAATACATAATGATTTGAATGCGCAGACGGCCAAGAAGTGCAGATGCCTAGGTAATGTATGGAATGAAAACTGATGATAACAATCATAATTGTAGGGATTTAACGTCACAAAACCACGATATCATTATGAGGGACACCGTAGCGGAGGGCTCCGAAAGTTTGGACCACCTATGGTTCTTTAATGTGCCCCTATATATAATTACACGGGCCTCAAGCATTTAGCTTCCATGGAAATGCGGCCGCCGCGGCCGGGATTCGATCCCGCGACCTTGGGGTCAGCAGTTTAGCACCATAACCAATAGACCACCATGGCGGGTAGGATGCGAACGAAGGACAGCAATGAGAGCACTTGTGCTAACAATGAAATCATTTTTAAAAGAAGTCCTTGCAATTTAGCAGGAATAAAAAATATACAGCTAGTACAAGAAAATATCGTCTGTTACGTAAATTCCTGTTCTATTGCATCTAGAATCGGCACCAGAGGTGCGACGGTTGTTAAAATCTGATTTGCACATAAGTCAATCTCATATCGCATACAAGTACAACCTACATGCACGAGATCTTTCAAATTGCTGATGTCTGAAAGCCGCGAGACGCAAAGCAACCCCATTCTTGCATTCTTCACACTTCGTAACGAAGCACCACACAAGAGAAACTTCGATAACGACATATAGCTGCATAAGAATTTTCGCGAAAGACGGCGCACGCAAGACGGCGTACGTGGCACAGTAAGTGGCTACGGGCAAGTGCCGTGCACCGACACAACTAAAAAGAAAGAAAATATCGAGAAAACAAAAGGTCGGCTGAGCGTAGACGTTCGCGCCACCACATGACTCTGCTCCACCAACAAAGACGCGCAGACCTCATCGCATGCCCTCGCTAGGATTCTGGCGGAAAGATAAAAGAATGTCACTGTCGTTAGTTTTATTCAGGTGGCTTAGAGGCAGCAGTATCGGCTTGAGAAGAGTAGCTCAACCACCGTTTATTGTTTCGCAGGGTGTTGTTTCTATATAGCTGTTTCTTGTATCTTAAAATACCCGATACATTATTGAAAGTATCGAAAATACAAATACAGATACTCGTCTTGCGATACGTATCGCGATACAGATACAAAATGCCCAAAGAGTATCTAAGATGGTGTCTGAGATACATGTATCTTCGATACTGCCAAGCACTGCTCCACCCCGCCCCTGGCCATGCCAATGCTGCGGCCGTCTAGTCATGTGCCTCCAGACCCTTGTACTACGTCGATCGGCCATAACCATTTGTTAGTGATTATACTCTTTGTTTATATTTGACCCTTACTCCATTAAACGCCATGCACAATCATCATATTTTCGAACTTTTTTTATCAGATGCACTCAAGAGTCTTTTCGACATTTTTTACAAATATATCAAAATTCTGCAGCGCTTTCATTTTGAGTTAAATAAAATGGTGTTGCATTTAACTTGACACCGACGTATTTGCACAGCACGAAATCAACGAGGGCAGATGAAAGGACACAAGACCGGCTCTAACTTCAACTAAATTTTATTAACGAAAACGCTAGAAATATATACACAGGATAACAACAGCATACATCAGCGCAAACGCACAACCTGTCGCATCGCAGCCAGATAAGCAATTTCCTTTTTGGTAAGGGCAGCAGAAGGCATGCTTACACAGAGGTCACCCAGCTGTTGCACTTGATTAGCTTCCATGATTTCACGTGTGAGCTGTTCAAGATGTTTCACGAGAACTATGGTGTACTCCATACGAGAACGGTGAACTTTTCAATGTCCAGTTCACAACCGCAATCTCTACAGTGAATGCCGAAATGGCCTTGAACAGCTGCGTTAACATGATAATTAATAATGCTACTTTAAACGCTCATTCAAGCTTCTGCCCGTTTGTCCAACGTACTTCTCGCCGCAAGACAACGGGATCAAGTACACAACACTCACTGCGCATGCGACAAACCGCCTCTTATGTTTTGTTGTGCAAACGCTCCTTCGCGTGGTTTGAGCATTCACGCACTTACAGAGCACGTGTGTATATTTCATGTGTATATATTTCTAGAGTTTTCGCGAATAAAATTTAGTTGAAGTCAGCGCCGGTGTTGTGTCCTTTCATCTGTCCTCGTTCATTTTGCGCCGTGAAATATGTCGATTCCAAATCACCACCAACTAGCCCAAGCTACCGTTCTATAAATTTGACACGTTTTCTGAAGGGCTACACCGACACGTTGTGGTCACGCAGGCCCCATCAAAAGAAGGTGCTGAAAGCAATGCATTGAAGAAAGAAGCAAAATACGCGAGCACCCTCCCCGCAGCCCCCTCTCCCGCAAAGCTACACGCACGCATGTATAAACAAAGGACCGCACAAACACGCCATGCCCACACACAATCACGCCGGTGCAACCTCGTATGCAGACACACGCATACACTGTCGCCCGGCAGAACGGCGGACGAAACTACGTGAACTAACGTATCTCGTTAGAGCTTATAATAAATATATCCCAATTTTGACTCTCCTTTCAAACTGGAGATCAAAGGGAAATTAAAACCACTTTATCTTTAAAAATTCCCGCCAAGAAATATATACCAGGGGTCTCATACACGCGGCCCGCGGACCTCTCGCTAGCGGCCCGCCGCTTCAAACGGAATAAAGCAGAAGAACGTGTTGTTGGGCGAGTTGGTGCTTGCTGAATGACATAATGCAGCGCTAAAAACACACACACCACAAAGTAAGGAACACAAACCGACGGGACAGGCGCTACTCACAACTTTAATGAACACTGCAAGATTGTGGCACATATATACACATCCCAATGCGCAAACGCAACGTCACAAACCATAGGGGGCGTATCATATCAAAGATTTGAAAAAATTGTGTTCCGCATTGTACAGGAAGACTGACGTCTGACTGACGCAATCATCATTCTTCTCTTTGATGTAGAAAGCCTCGAGAAGTTCACGCGCCGTTTTATCATGGCTTCTGCCCAGAATCCTCACATCATTAAATCTTGGCACACAAGAGCAGGTCTTACAATGCGCCGAAAGGTGCGCAGTGAAATCTTTCTTTAGATTGTTTGCGTGTTCCCTCATGCGGTCATTAACACATCTGCCCGTTTGTCCCACATAGGACTTCCCACAAGTTAGTGGTATTTCATATACCCCCCCCCCCCCCCCCCCCGTCGCACACCGAGTGTATGGGGTGGCATGCTTGACTTGGCAGCCCGTCTTTGAGGCGCCCATGATGCGGGGGCACAGTTGGGCCAGCTAGCGCCTGTCCCGTCGGTTTGTGTTCCTTACTTTGTGGTGTGTGTGTTTTTAGCGCTGCATTATGTCATTAAACGGAATAAAGTTTTGTGACTTTGGTAAATAGTGCTCGCGTTATTTTCTCGCCTATTGCAATTATTAGCTCTTTGTTCGGGTAAGCTACAGAGATGCGAATGGTCTCAAGCATTTTTTTTTTTTCGTGAGACACCCCATGCGGTCACTATATGAGTTGAAACATCACCCTGGCCCGAAAACTCTATATTTCAGAATCGTCGTCCAGATTTTAGTCATCGTGGAAATCAATAGCGATATGTTTTTTTTTTCAAAACCTGACGTCAAGTCCCCTTCAGAAATCACACATATATGGGATATGGGAAAGGCGTTCTTTCAAATGGCGACGTTTGGTGACATTTTGTTCAAACTCTCGCCCCCCACCCCACCACCTCCGCTACCACCATCTTCATTGTCCTGGCCCTTGTGGAACTAAATTTTGCGACCACTGTGACTGCGACCCGCTAGCTGAGGTGGGTTTGAGACATTTGAGACCCCTGTGCTAGAGAGATGAACCGATACATATATCTAGATAGATAAATGTGTGGATGCTGCCAATTAATTTGTCTTGCGAAACAGGCTGCTGGACGATTCATGAAGCTCACTATTCTTACTTTTTAACGGACCTTACTACCACACGTCATTATAGATGCGATCTTCGTGCAATCTCGTGCTATGCTGTTATGAAAAATCAATGTATGCTGCATTAATTAGGCGGCTATAGCGGTAGTTATCTGCATATTTTCCTCCGAAAAATGAGGTTTGTACCGAGCGCACGCGATGCTTTTGCGTGCCAACAGCTAGCATGCGACCTAATGAAATTAACAGACAATGAAGCCAAGGAAAGCATAAGGGCGATTATACAGTAATTATGATGTCAAAAGGAAATTAATGAAAATGAACGAATAAACACCTGTATCGTCAGCTTCGAATGTTCGAAGGTTGTTCGGGCCCCGTCGATGACATAGGCGTTTTTCGTCCACTTTAATACATTGCCAGATATGTCATAATTACTACAGTTAAAATTCCATATAATGCCCCCTATGCGTTCCTTGGCTAAGCTTCACTGCCTATTGATTTCGTTAGGTTGTGTCTAACAATGAAACGAGCCCCTCGAACAGCAATTCAACTAGCATGCGAGAAACCTCCGCAGCACACCTAAACAGCCATGCCGCTGTCTTATTTAACGCCAAGCAAACATTTACATCTCTAGCGATATTTCTCTATGCTCTGCAATTTGTGCGCCGTTCTTCTTCTTTCTTTCATGAAATGCAAAAGTTGCAATGTCGCACCTGTTTCGCTATTATTTTCGAGACATATTCTTGGCCCCGCCATCGAAGCACCTGCTATTTTCTTCAAACATATATTTGTTAAACTGTTCCCAGTACTCTACTGTGGCTAGAGGTAAAGTCCCCAGATTTTTAAAACAATACAGTAAAACCTAGGGACTTTAGTCAGACGGGCTTACAGTGAGTGCCTCCTTCCTCAACAAACAAACAAACAAACAAACAAACAAACAAACAAACAAACAAACAAACAAACAAACAAACAAACAAACAAACAAACAAACTGTAGCGGTGAAAGAGCAAGGCATCCACCAGTGGGATTATCTCTTGGTGAAAAGGCGCGAGCGCTGATCGCGAGCTGTGGTTGGAGAGCCTGCTTGTTTCTCGCTGGACCTGCGGTCTACCTGCTACCAGAAGTCGTTAATAAACCCCCTTGCAAAGTGGTGGAGGAGCTGGGTAGTTAAATCTGGAACTTCGAAGCCGGAAGCTGCCCACTGCGCCGACAATGCCTGATCAGACCACCGAGCAAGGCACCCCCAACAAGGCACGGCTCAGTCGCCACTGGTCATCGTGCCTACCACCCTGCGCCAACGCGATCCTCCCTTCTTCAACGGCACCGAGGACCAAGATGTGGAAGATTGGCTGCTGTTATTTGAGAAGGTGAGCGCCGCCAACAAGTGGGACGACCCCTCGAAATTGGAGTATGTCCCATTCTACCTCAAAGACGTCGCCAGCCTGTGGTTCCACAACCACAGTTCGGAATTTTCCACGTGGGCTGCTTTCACCCAGTAAACCACGAATGTCCATGGTACGTAGCGGTATAATCCAAACATCTAGGACGAAAGAAGATGTCTTATTTGCGTCTGAAAGATGTCCAATTTTCGCTTTGCGCAATGTGGACGTCTAAAAGATATACAAAGGCTTATGGTAACGGACGTACAATGCACATGTACGCTGTGTGAACGATGGACGCATTTTGGACGTCAGTGACAGACGGTGCACATTTGTGCTTATTTTTCACAAAACACCGACCTTCAAGGGATTAGAAATAATCAACGAATGTTTCAGCGACACTAGATCGGCGCATCCACTGAAGTCTGGCATTGATTTCTCGCGTTAGCTCGAAGAAACGGATGCAACAAAAGAGAAAGAAAAAGAACGGAATAAATTGGGCGTTTGCTGATGAAAACACCGCTGTCGTCTGCTCCTCAACGCTGCCAAAGGCGCGCGCTGCGTGTTCCCCCACCTCTAAGAGGCTCGCGGTTTTTTTTCCCGTCCCTTTTTGGTTTTCCTTTCTGCGTGGCCTCCGACATTGCATTACCCGGCGGTGCACGCGCCCGCCAATCTTGGAGGCCATGCTCCCTGCACCGTGGTTGCGGCTCTGCGCCGCAAGGCGCCGTGTCTGTCGGTACGGTATGAGTTGTGCACACTGTACACTCTAAGCCAAAATCGAGTATTTGGGGAGTATTTCTGCCACACAACAATAATCGTCATCTGGCTTGCTCGCGTTTCCTTTCTTGAAAACCCAGCTCTCGTCACTTTCCTGTCAAGAATGCTATGTCACGCTGATAACGCGCGCGCCGTTCGTGACCGGAAAGTGCCGCGACCGCGGTGATAACGCGAGGAAAGCACGCGAGGTGGATGACGATTGTTGTTGTGTGGCAGAAACACTCCCAAAATACTCGATTTTGGCTTAGAGTGTACCATCGGTGCATTTTATTTGTGTTATTTTTGTGATGTTATCTGGCCATCCACGGACGCCCGTTCTAACGGGAGAGTGATATTTGTTGATCCCGGCCCACATCTTGAAGCCTACATTTTAAGTCTCAAAGGCTATGCTTACTTCCGTTTGCAACGCAAATACGTCATGGCCGCCATGATTTGTACAAACAATCATTACGTTTGTAAAAACTTAGTACAGTTACTTTTAAATTAAAATGAGCGGCAATATAAAGCATGAATTTGTACATAATCTTTCCCTAAGTTGTGACCATGGTTGTGACATGCATCGACGTCGTCCCCATCACCGCCATTGCCGCCATCGCCATCACGTTTTCTTTCGCATGTACGCACATTGCGTAGATGTTTGTTTGGACCAGTCGTGGTTGGGTCTTGAGGTTTGGTCCTGACAGGGCCAACGCTGCCAGCAGCGACGTTTGTCCGCCGCTTTTTATCTGACGTATGTGTACTTACGTTGACCGCTGTTTGGTGTTGTGTGGTGGATGTTCTCTGGCTGTGTCGCGTGCAACAAGAACGGTAGAAGAGTTTCTGAACTCCGGTCGCCTCGGCAGTGGGCCATTGGCCAGCAAAGGTACATGTACGTACGTACTACATACGTTCTCTTATGCTTTCCTTTAGTGAATAAGGCCGTTGTGTAATGCGTGAATGGAGGTTTTTGTTTCTTTTCGCAGTTGCGTGTTCCTAAACCCATAGTTCATACCGTGTCGTCTGGCGTGGACGTAGACCACTGTTGGGTGCTGTGTCGCGTACAGCAAGAACCCTGTCCGCCCCGGCAGTGGGCCATTGGCCAGCAAAGGTACGTTCTCTTATGGTTTCCTTTAGTGAATAAGGCCGTTGTGTAATGCGTGAATAAAGGTTTTTGTTTATTTTCGCAGTCGCATTTTCCTAAACGCACAGTTCTGTATCGCCGTGCATGCCTCGGTGATATCGACATCATTACTTCTGCTTCGTTCCCTTGATGCAATGGTTTGTAGCTGCCAGAGTAGCCATGATAAGCTTAGTTTAGCGTGTCCTTTTGTAGTACTGTGCATTTGTTAGCGTTGTTTTTCGTGGTATGTCGCAGCTGTAGTTCTGTTTTTATTTGTTTAGCTGTGTGCGCTTGCTTGTTGTCTCTTTCCCTAGCATGCCAAAGCTTAGTTGGAATAAGCGCCATGCTCAAATCAGCCAATGGCGGAACTGTGCACAAACACGCTATGATTTGTGGACTAACACATCATTTGTCAGAGAAGAGGGAGCAATGTTTAGGTTACTGAGAATTTATTGTACAATCCAGGGCTCGTGCTGCGCTATAATATTTTGCTTGTGTGTTCTCGGGAGCCTCGACTACCTATTGGCAGCGCTTTCTGACCATGCTCAAAAAGTGTTGCGGGGCCCCTGTAAGGTAGTGATACCGGCTAGGTGAACTGATTAGCTCCTATATTGAAAATGGGAAAAGTACAGTTTGCCTTCATAGAATGGGGAAATTCTCTTGCAGTTCATTGCAGTCAGTGATCCAGTTCCTAAATTCGCTCCTGAATACTGCTTGATCGCATGCTTATTCAAAGGCTGTTACCTAAACAATCTACACGGACCTCATCGAGGTTGTGTGCAAGCTAGTATTTGGAAATATATATATATACATATATATATATATATATATATATATATATATATATACATATATATATATATATATATATATATATATATATATATATATATATATATATATATATATATATATATATATACTCTCGCAGAGAAAACGAGCCCTAAAAGTAATCGTCTGTCCTGTATATATATAATACAGCGTTTGTAGCCGTATTTAGTGCATAACACACCTTTCCTTTCATGTTAGCAGTTTTAATAAAAAGCAGCGCTTCATTGTTAGCACCTGATTGGGAACTAATGCATCACACACAAGGCTTAGTCGTGTCCAGTATGAATGTTCTCAAGCTTGCAAGAAATGTTCTCCGTCACCATTTAATGATGATGACACCATACTTGACACCCTTGATGGAAGGCCGTTTGTAGCAGGTTTCAGCTTTGTACTTGACTCTTCACTGCAGTTAATGCCCTGACCCGTTTTATCCTGGAGAAAAGACATATTACATTGGATAATAATTAACTTTCACCTCCTCCAGTTAATTACTTAGCTGTCATGTTTTTTTAAAGAATTTAATCTTTTCTTGAAGCAGTGCGCCTTCATGTCACTTTTTTTGGGGGAAAGACCGACAGTCTCTGCGTATCTTAATACTTTTTCAATTTACGATAGTTTTGGGTGTCCTCTCAGTCATAGAATTGGGGCTCCATTGATGTGTTTTGCAAGAGAGCCACTTTAAGGCATAAAATAGAAAGAGCAATGCGACAAGTTTCTCTGGTTCAAGCAGTTTCATGAACTCTCGAGTCCTTTACTGTACCGGCTTTATTTTTTTTTACCTTCCTTTCTACTTGAATCCAGGCACACAGCGATCGGACTGAGCATATCAAGTAGCCCCTCCTGTGACCCACAAGACCACACTAATTCTGCCGAGGAGCTTGTCTGGACTTGTTGGGACTGCTGGCAGACAGTTTGTTTTTTCTGGACTTATGTTGGGACTGCTGGTGGACAGTCTCTGTTTTTTATGGACTTATGCTGGGACTGCTGGCAGACAGTTTCGGTTTTAGTCTTCAGCTGGTGCACAGTTCACTTTTATCACACCACCTCATTTCTTTTGAGTGTATCTGCGTTCTCTAGACATTTAGCCTGTGTTCTTACACGTTGAGAGCACTCCTATGGTTTACAGCATTGCTTTGCTCATATAAACTTTTGTGATACTGCCTTGTTGCTTTCGACTCACTTCATTCTCTCATCATTTCGCCAGTATTGAAACACTCATTGTATGTGCAGTAATCTTTCAGGGCAATGCATTGTACTCATTGTGTGTAACAAAACATTGCAATAGCCTGAGAAGAGTATTGCACATTTGATGTGTTATCAGATGTGTTATATACCGAAAAGGAACAATGTGAGGTATGCAGCGCGCTCTCCATAGAAGGCAGTACAATACACGAGGGTAGCGATGCGGGCTTGTTGGTCTGTCATGGTTCTTGGATGTGGGCGCGAAAAGAAAAGGACGAAGGGAAGAATACACACACACTGGCGCTACTGACAACAAACGTGTCTTCCTCCCTTCGTGTTTTCCTCCCTTCGTCCTTGTCTTTTCGCGCCCGCATCCAAGAACCAGTACAATACAACTGCTCTTTTATGCCGAGACACCTACACCTACTTCCAAAATCATAAATAATAAAATTTACAAAATAGTGATTCGCAACAGTTACTTTCAGGTTACAACAGTACATATTGTCACGTGGTCGTGACGTCGACGAAGACAGCAGTCGGCGTTTGCAGAATGAAACTGTTTATTTGGCCGAACTTGTGGCCGGGAAAATGAGAACTAGAACTACAGCAATACACGCTGTACAATGATAGCGGCGAACAGGGCGTCGGCCGTCGATCAACTGACAAGCGGTCAAGTGCGTCGGTTTTTATACAGGTGCTATGGAACTTTCCAGCGATATCGCTGGTGGCGGCGTTATCTCTCGATAAAGCTGGAACATTCGCGTGCGACGCCAAATCTTAACAAAACGATCTACTACAATCGAGAAGTCTCTCGAACACTGCTTCGCGGGCAGCGTCGAGCGTTGATAATCGCCCTTGCTGGTCAAACCCAAAAAACATCAAAATAGGACAAAAAGTGGGCGTGGCATTGCCCCCCTCTGAAAAAGCATCGTCCCGATGCTTGCGAAAGAACAAAGAAGAGAAAAAAAAACACAAGTGCATACATAAATAAATTACAATAACAAAGGTAAAAGTAGAGTCCCCAGGTTCGCTAACGTGCAAAAAACGGCTTAAGACGCACGACATGGACGACTTCAGGCCGTGCGCGGCGTCGCTGGGAGTTCGTAATGCCGTCCGGGATGACCTCGTAGTCAAGAGCGCCGAGACGTCGAAGAACCTTGTAGGGTCCGAAGTATCGCCGAAGGAGTTTTTCGCTAAGGCCACGTCGGCGTATCGGCGTCCAGACCCAGACGCGGTCGCCGGGCTGGTATTCCACGAAGCGTCGTCGCAGATTGTAGCGACGGCTATCGGTGTGCTGCTGGGTCTTGATGCGCAGGCGGGCGAGTTGTCGAGCTTCCTCGGCACGTTGTAAGTAAGCGGCGGCGTCGAGGTTTTCTTCGTCGGTGACATTCGGTAGCATGGCGTCCAGTGTCGTCGCCGGGCTCCTTCCGTAAACCAACTTGTACGGCGTCATCTGCGTCGTTTCTTGGACGGCCGTGTTGTAAGCGAAGGTCACGTACGGAAGGACGGCGTCCCACGTCTTGTGCTCAACGTCGACGTACATGGCCAGCATGTCGGCGATGGTCTTATTTAGACGCTCGGTGAGGCCATTGGTCTGCGGGTGGTAGGCGGTGGTGCGGCGGTGGCTCGTCTCGCTGTATTTTAAGATCGCCTGAGTTAGGTCCGCAGTAAAGGCGGTACCTCTGTCTGTGATGAGGACCTCTGGGGCGCCATGACGCAAGATGATGTTCTCCACGAAGAACTTGGCTACCTCGGCGGCACTGCCTTTGGGCAAGGCCTTTGTCTCGGCGTAGCGGGTGAGGTAGTCAGTTGCTACGACGATCCACTTGTTGCCGGAAGTCGACGTCGGGAACGGCCCCAGTAGGTCCATCCCGATTTGCTGGAACGGCCGGTGAGGTGGTTCGATTGGCTGCAGAAGTCCCGCTGGCCTAGTCGGCGGTGTCTTCCGTCGCTGGCAATCTCGGCAAGTCTTAACGTAGTGGGCGACGTCGGCAGGAAGGCGTGGCCAGTAGTATTTTTCCTGTATCCTCGCGAGCGTGCGGGAAAAGCCGAGGTGGCCAGCCGTCGGGTCGTCGTGCAGGGCCTGCAGAACCTCTGGTCGCAGTGCCGAAGGTACAACGATGAGGTAGTCGGCCCGGGCCGGAGAGAAGTTTTACTTTACGAGGACGTCGTTTTTCAAGAGAAATGACGCCAATCCCCTCCTGAATACTTTTGGAACAACGGCGGTCCTGCCCTTGAGGTATTCCACAAGGCCCCTGAGTTCCGGGTCGGCTTGCTGTCGTTCAGCGAAGTCGTCGGCACTTATGGTTCCCAAGAAGCAGTCATCATCGTGGTCGTCCTGCGGCGGTGCGTCGACGGGGGCACGAGACAAGCAGTCGGCGTCGGAGTGTTTTCTTCCGGACTTGTAAACGACGGTAATGTCGAATTCTTGGAGTCTTAGGCTCCACCGTGCGAGGCGACCTGAAGGGTCCTTCAAGTTGGCTAGCCAACACAAGGCGTGGTGGTCGCTCACAACTTTGAAGGGCCGGCCGTAGATGTAGGGGCGAAACTTCGATGTAGCCCAGATGATGGCCAGACACTCCTTTTCTGTTGTGGAATAGTTGATTTCTGCCTTTGATAGCGACCGGCTAGCATAACTGATGACCCTTTCCAATCCGTCGGTCTTCTGCACAAGGACGGCGCCGAGTCCTACGCTGCTTGCGTCGGTGTGGATTTCCGTATCTGCGTGCTTGTCGAAATGCGCAAATATCGGAGGCGTCTGCAGGCGTCGTTTCAATTCTTGAAATGCCTGAACTTGCGACGTTTCCCACCTGAATTCGACGTCGGCCTTCGTGAGTTGCGTCAGTGCCTCGGCGATCCGTGAAAATTCCTTGACGAAACGTCTGTAATAGGCGCACAAGCCGAGAAAACGGCGTACGGCCTTCTTGTCGGTGGGCGTCGGGAAGTCAGCGATGGCAGCTGTTTTCCGCGGGTCCGGGCGAACACCATCCTTGCTGATCACATGACCCAAGAACAAGAGCTCCTCGTACGCGAAGCGGCACTTTTCAGGCTTCAGAGTGAGTCCGGAGGTCTTGATTGCTTGAAGTCTCAGCTTCAAGGCGCCGAAGGTGTTCGTCGAAGTTTGAGGAAAACACTACGACGTCGTCCAAGTACACGAGGCACGTCTGCCACTTCAAGCCGGCCAGTACTGTATCCATAACCCGTTGAAAAGTCGCAGGTGCCGAGCAAAGACCAAAAGGCATGACCTTGAACTCAAACAGGCCGTCTGGCGTTATAAAGGCAGTCTTTTCTCGGTCTCTCTCGTCGACTTCTATTTGCCAGTAACCGGTCTTGAGGTCCATCGACGAAAAGTACTTTGCGTTGTGTAATCGATCCAGGGTGTCGTCTATCCGGGGAAGGGGATACACGTCCTTCTTCGTGACTTTGTTCAAGCGACGATAATCGACGCAAAAACGAAGATTCCCATCCTTCTTCTTCACTAGCACCACGGGGAATGCCCACGGACTCTTCGACGGCTGGATGATGTCGTCGCATAGCATTTCGTCGACCTGTTTCTTCACGGCCTCCCGTTCCCGCGTCGAAACCCGGTAGGGACTCTGACGGAGTGGTCGAGCATTTTCTTCTGTTATAATGCGGTGCTTAGCAAGGGGCGTTTGTCGGACCCGCGATGACGACGAGAAACAGTCCTTGTATTGCAGGAGCAGGGTTTTGAGCTTATCTTGCTTGACCTTCGGAAGGCTCGGGTTGACGTCAAAATCCCGTTCGGGACCTCTATTCGTCGAAGCAGGTTCGACAGCATCGAAGAGGGCGAAAGCATCGCTGGCGGCTACACATTCGTCGATGTCAACCGTCGTACCCATGTTGAGGTGCCTATATTCGTGGCTGAAGTTTGTCAGCAGTACCTTTGCTTTACCGTCATGCAGCTCGGACGATACCTCTTGCGACGCAAATTTGACGATTCAGGAGTAGTTGCTGATCGCCGTCGATTACGCATTCAAGGTTCGCAGGTTTTTTCGGTGCCGACGGAAATAATGACGCTGGAGCGTGGCGGAAACGGTCACCTGCTCTTCTATCACATTCAGTGCATGGTTCCCTGGCGTCGCGTGGGGCGGGAGCGCTTTGTCTGAGGTTAGTGTTATCGACTCAGACCTCAGGTCGATAACGGCGCCGTGGTCACTTAGGAAGTCCATTCCGAGTATCACATCCCTGGAGCAGTTTTGTAGGATTACAAAGCTCGCAGGATAAGTGCGGTTATTGATGGTGACTCTCGCCGTGCAGACACCAATCGGCGTTATCAGGTGGCCTCCAGCTGTCCGGATTTCTGGTCCACTCCAAGCGGTCTTTACTTTCTTCAGCTTGGTGGCGAATGGCCCACTGACGACGGAATAGTCGGCTCCGGTGTCGACGAGAGCTGTGACGCTGTGGCCGTCGATAAGAACATCGAGGTCGCTTGTTCGTCGTCTTGCGTTGCGGTTAGGTCGTGGCGTCGGATCACGGCTTCGTCGATTTGTCCCGCTGTTTCGACGTTGCGTCGTCAGGTTTTCTTCGGGCCGCGAAGTTTCGTCGTGAGGGCTCCGTCCGGTTTGCGTCGTGTTCTGAAGGTCTCGTCGCGTTGTCGTCGTCGGCGGCCGCGGAGGATCTTCGGCAGTTCGTCGTACAGCAACCGCACCTCCATCGGTTGCTGCCCTTAGTTTCCCGGATACGGGCTAGGCGACCGGCCCCGGTTTGGGCCAGTGTACTGCCGGCGGTGCGGTGACATAGTAGCGGCCGGGCGACGGCGAGCGGGAAGGTCGTCGTTCTTCCCACTGTGTTCCGGTGAGGTAGTCGTCGATGTCGCGAGGCCGTTCGCCTGGCTGCGGGCGCGGCGCGTTGACGGCGAATCCGCGTAGCCCCATCTGTCGATACTGGCATCGGCGGTATGTGTGGCCGGCTTCCCCGCAGTGATAGCAGAGCGGTCGGTTGTCAGGGGCACGCCAAACGTCGGTCTTTTGGGGGGCGCAGCGTTGTCCTGTCGGCGGGCGGTATGGCGTCGGTGGTGGTGGCGGCGGTGCCTGGCGGCGGAACTGCTGCGGCGGCGCGGCGTCTTGACGTGGGCGAGGAGGGGGGGCGTTGCGTCGGGCTGCAGCAGCATAGCTCATGGCTTCCGGCTGAGCCTGCGGTGCTTCGGGAATTACAAGCGATTGCCGGACTTCCTCGCGGACAACGTCGGCGATTGAATCCACTTGATGCTGCGGCGAAGGTAACAGTTTGCGCAGCTCCTCCCGCACAATCGCTCTGATGGTGTCACGCAGGTCATCAGACTGCAGCGCCTGAACCTCCCCGTAGGTCGTCGTAGGAATGCGGCGGTTGTACTGCCTAGTGCGGATTTCTAGTGCCTTTTCGATTGTGGTGGCCTCCGAAAGGAATTCCGAGACCGTCTTCGGCGGGTTGCGCACAAGTCCGGCGAAGAGTTCCTCCTTCACTCCCCGCATCAGGAAGCGAACTTTCTTTTCTTCGGACATGGCTGGATCGGCATGGCGGAATAGGCGAGTCATTTCTTCGGTGTACAGTCCGACGTTCTCATTGGGGAGCTGTACACGGGTCTCGAGAAGGGTTTCAGCCCTTTCTTTCCGGATGACGCTCGTGAAGGTGTGGAGAAATCCGGTGCGGAAGAGGTCCCATGATGTTAGCGTGGACTCTCGATTCTCGAACCAGGTCCTTGCGCCATCTTCAAGGGCGAAGTAGACATGGCGTAGCTTCTCGTCGCAGTCCCAGTTGTTGAACGTGGAGACCCGGTCGTATGCCTCCAGCCAGCTTTCTGGATCCTCGCATGGTGATCCGCGGAAATGTCGGCGGCTCCCTCGGTTGATGCATGACGACCGTTGTAGGTGGCAGGGGGTCTGTCATCGTCTCGGCGGTAGATGTGACGGTCTTCGGCTGCCTGGCGTTTTCGGGAAGGAGCCCGTACTCTGGTTGTAGTCCCTTCTGCCGGCGGCTGGTTCGAGGATCCGGGTTGACCTTAGAGTCGTCTTCTTCGCGGCTTGGGCTTGGGTCAGCGCTCCGCGGTGGCGTCCGGATCATGAAGCAGCACCTCCACCAGATGTCACGTGGTCGTGACGTCGACGAAGACAGCAGTCGGCGTTTGCAGAATGAAACTGTTTATTTGGCCGAACTTGTGGCCGGGAAAATGAGAACTAGAACTACAGCAATACACGCTGTACAATGATAGCGGCGAACAGGGCGTCGGCCGTCGATCAACTGACAAGCGGTGAAGTGCGTCGGTTTTTATACAGGTGCTATGGAACTTTCCAGCGATATCGCTGGTGGCGGCGTTATCTCTCGATAAAGCTGGAACATTCGCGTGCGGCGCCAAATCTTAGCAAAACGATCTACTACAATCGAGAAGTCTCTCGAACACTGCTTCGCGGGCAGCGTCGAGCGTTGATAATCGCCCTTGCTGGTCAAACCCAAAAAACATCAAAATAGGACAAAAAGTGGGCGTGGCAATATAGCGAGCACTCAAGTGAGCGAAAAGTATTATGGCCTACAGTCTGTCGAGCGTTCGTTATTGAGAGCCATAATTAGTGCACCTCACAAGCCGCTAGACGTCATGTGGATGCGAGTTTAAGGAATGAACATCTTTTAATATGTACTGATGGGCTAGTTGGTGAGCCATGATTTTCGAATAGGCAGCGCACGAAAGGGCAACAAATACGCACACATAAGACTCAAACACAAGCGCTGTCAGCGCTTGTGTTTGCGTCTTTTATGTGTGCGTATTTGTTGCCCTTTAATTTTGTGTGCTGCCTATTCGAAAAACATCTTTTAAATGTACTGAACATCCAGCCTTAATATCCATACAACGTACTGAGAGCGTGATCCGGGTGCATTTTAGATGATCTATAGTACATCCGTGAAATGTCATGTGGAGGAATGTAGATATCCAGAAGATGTAATGAATATACCGAGACTAGCATTCTATGGATATTGTGGAGATAGGTTTGCGAGACGCTTACCCTACGAGGCGACCGGCAAGGGACGCGACGTTCTCCACTGCCGCAGCGAACAAAGACGCTACGGCCGGGTTCGTCGATTCTCCGGCACGGCGCAGAAAAGGCACTCGAGGCAGGAGGTCAACAAACAACACGGGTTTATTAACCCAAGATGCAGCACAGTACGACAGTCACGGGCTTGCAGGCCGTAAAGGGAACTCCGCAAGACCGATCGAGTACGCTTGCCAGCGGTGCTACGACTATCACACAAAGGGCAGCGGTCGAGCACACGAACGAGAAGCCGCCTGCTAGAGCAGCGCGTCAACCTCTCATGCTAGCCTGGGAGCATCTGCCGCCACGAGCGAATCGTCGGGCGCATCTTAGCTCGTAGGAGAGGAGGATGTCACCAGCGGCCCAATGGGAAATGGCGCTGCGTTGTGACGTAGGTCCGCGCAGCGCGCCAGCGTAGCGTGCCCGGACATGCCAGCGCGGGACGGAGCCGACGCTTGGCTCGCCCAGACAAAGAGGCGCCCTGGCCGCCATCTTGGCGATTGCCGGTGCCTATGTGCGCCCGGGCTACGCGGCCGGCACGCGCGCGGCAGCTGGGGAACGAGGCGCCAGGCCGGGGGACGCTCTCGATCCCCACAATATCTAATGGACATTCATGGTTTACTGGGCAAGACCACCTTGGCAGCTGTGTTTGGTCGCCCCGCAGTACGCAAGCTCCGCGCCGAACAGCGCCTACGCGGACGTGCGCAAAAGCAGGGCGAAAACTTCACCAGCTACATCGAAGATGTCATCGATCTATGCAAGCGCCTGAACCCTTAGATGACTGAACAAGACAAGATCCGACATATCTTGAAAGGCAGCAATGATGATGCTTTTCAAATGTTGCTGGCGAAGGACCCACGTACTGTGTCCGAGCTTGTGACCTTGTGCCAGAGCTTCGAAGAGCTTCGTGAGCAACGCGTCTCAGTTCGGAGGTCTATGACAGCAGACGACTCCCTCGCCGCCTTGACCGTCGGTGGTGATAACACCCTGTTGGCGCAGATAAAAGAATATGTACGCGAAGAAGTGGCTCGACAGCTCTCGTGCCTGTCGTATTTGCCGACCACCGAAGTGCCCACCAACTGCCTATCGCCGACCATCAGACAGGCTATTCAAGAGCAGGTCTCCAAGGCGTTGCCGTTGCCGTCCGCCTCTCCACCGACACCCGTAGCCGCACCACTGACTTATGCAGCTGCCGCAGCAAGGCCGCCGCGTCGTCTGCCAGTATCGCCCCCACAACCTGTGCGACCGTCCACCATGCCATTTTCTGCTACACCGCAGCACTACGGAAATCCCTGGCGCACTGCTGACAACCGGCCCATCTGCTACGCTTGCGGGATTCCAGGTCACGTTGCACGCCTATGTCGTCGGCGCTTCGCTGTGAACCAGGAGGCAAGATATCCCGACTACTCGTTTCGGCCGCCATACCGCGCGCCTCACACGCCACCTGACGTTTACGAACGCGACGCGCAAGCTGCTCCCGATACCCAAACCTTCGCTTCTCGACGGTCTGCTTCCCCTTCACCACGTCGTCGTTCTGTGTCACCTATGCGTCGACGACCCACTCCCACTGAGACGGAAAACTGACTGCCGCAGCTCCGGAGGCACGAGCTGCGTCATCGTCTATTCGTGTAAGTACAGTAGTGTAAGTCCTCGCTTGTCCCCCGCCAATCTTATTGATGTAACTGTCGAAGGTGTCCGAGCACTTGCGCTCGTCGATACTGGTGCCGCAATATCCGTGATCAGTCAAAGACTCTGCCGCTCTATCCGTAAAGTAACGACGCTTTCTCCCGTGGTTTCCCTCACCACTGCGAGCGCACAACAAATTGAGCCCGTTGCGGCATGTACAGCCAAAGTGGTAATTGGAGACGTGTTGTACACCATTGAATTTCTCGTGTTGGCTTCATGTTCCCACGATATCATTCTAGGATGGGATTTCTTATCACGCCATCACGCCATCACGCCGTTGTCGACTGCGCTCGGGCCGAAGTGGAACAATCTGCGTTTCGTGACGCGCCTTCTGTCGATGTGACCGTAGCTACTGTGACCAACCTTGTCGTCGCGACGGACATTGACCTCCTTCCTTTCAGCGCCGTATATGTTCTTGCATACTGCGCTTCCCTTTCTGACGTTACTGTTCTGTTCACGCCATCTGACATCTTCGGTAGCCGCCACCACACGTCGCTGCCATTCGCCGTTCTGGCGCTTCGTCAAGACACCACCGGGATATTTGTTTCTAATCCCCACTCGTGCCCTCTCAATTTGCGCCGCAACGAGACGCTCGGCCACATTCAGCCTATCGATGAAGGCGTTATCGTGCCTCTTGATTTCACCGACACCAAGTTGAATCCGGAGCTGAACGCGTTGGTTCCTCACCTTGCTTCGGACAGCGTGTCCTCAAATGCATTTCACCGTTGTATCGACAGCCATCTCGCTCCGGCTCAACGAGAGCAGCTTCTTGCCCTGCTGCATGAGTTCAGACGTTCGTTTGACTTCCCCCAAGCGGCGCTAGGCCGAACAAATACCGTTGTTCACACAAATGACACTGGAGACAATACTCCTTTGCGCCAGCGCCCCTATCGTGTGTCATCAGCGGAGCGTCGTGTCATTACAGAGCAAGTTGACGACATGCTACAGCGCGGAGTCATCAAGCCTTCTTGTAGTCCTTGGTCTTCCCCAGTTGTACTCGTCAAGAAGAAAGATGGTTCCATCCGATTCTGCGTGGACTACAGGCGCCTGAACAAAATTACGAGGAAAGATGTTTACCCTCTTCCCCGCATAGACGACGCCCTCGATTGCCTCCAAGGTGCCGAATTCTTTTCTTCGCTAGACCTGCGTTCGGGTTATTGGCAGGTCCCAATGGCCGAGTCTGATCGCCCGAAAACAGCGTTCGTCACACCGGATGGCCTCTACGAATTTACAGTAATGCCTTTCGGACTTTGTAATGCGCTTGAACGTTCGAGCGAATGATGGACAGCATTTTACGCGGTCTCAAATGGAAGATATGCTTGTGCTATCTTGACGACATTGTCGTTTTTTCACCCGATTTCACCTCGCATCTCACTCGTCTGCGCAAGATTCTCCAGTGCCTTACCAACGCAAACCTTCAGCTTAACCTGAAGAAATGCCACTTCGGGGCTCAGCAACTCACCATACTTGGTTATGTCGTTTCAAAAGACGGCATCCTACCTGACCCTGACAAACTTCGCGCTGTTGCTGAATTTCCAAAGCCGACTACAGTTAAAGAACTACGGAGCTTTGTGGGCCTGTGCTCGTATTTTCGTCGCTTTGTCCGGAACTTCGCTTCCGTCATCGCCCCGCTCACCAAACTCCTTGCTGGCCCTGCGGATCTTTCGACTTGGACGCAAGCCTGTGACGAATCCTTCACTACTCTGCGCCACCTACTTACTTCACCGCCCGTCCTGCGCCATTACGACCCAACTGCGCCAATCGAGGTACACACGGACGCCAGTGGCGTTGGCCTTGGTGCAGTACTCGCGCAACGAAAACCTGGTTTTACAGAGTATGTGGTCGCCTATGCCAGCCGTGCCCTCACCAAGGCGGAAGTCAACTACTCTGTAACCGAAAAGGAGTGCCTCGCGATTGTGTGGGCGTTAAACAAGTTTCGCCCCTATTTGTACGGCCAAACTTTCGACGTGGTGACTGAACATCACGCACTCTGTTGGTTGGCGTCGCTGAAAGATCCTTCTGGTCGGCTTGGACGTTAGGCACTTCGCCTACAAGAATTCGACATTCGCGTCGTCTACCGATCGGGGCGAAAGCATTCTGATGGCTCATTCACACTGGGGAATCCGCCGGCCACAGCGACCGGAATTCGCGCGCCGCCGAAATCCCACATTGTTCACACCGCTTAGCAACCGCAACGCCGAAACTAGGGCGCCTAGTTGTCATCGTCCCTTCGCGCCAAGGAACGCAGGCAATCGACGCGCTCTGCGTTGTGTACGCGTTTCGTTACGGCGAACAGCATAAACAGGAGCAGGGTTGTCGAACTGCTGGGCCTGCTGGAAAGCAACTTTCTGGCGATGTCTGACGAGGAGGAACATGCATTCGCCGAACAAGAAACGACGCAAGTAGTTGTGGTTGATTCGTCCTGATTTGCAAAACGCGAGAAGTTTGGTCGAGCCGAGATAATGCTACCCGTTTTGCGAGATCGCGATGATATTGCAAAGATGCACAACACTTGGCAGTTGTCGAGAGCTACAGGATGATTACGAAAGACTTCGCTGTTGCTGCGGGCTTCGACGACTGCGATATCACAAGGGCGCCGCCATTTTTAGAATGTTCGATTCGCGTTCCCATTGGATCGCGGTGAAGGAATCCAGCGGCAGCTGCCGCAAAAATCGGTCCAGGACCGATCGGCGCGGAATGGCCTTTTCCGGCGGATCTCGCTGCCGCCGAAGCGGATTCCGCGCGCTCTGGCCGCCGAATGTCTCAGTGTGAACGCGCCTTGACGCAGATGCTTTCTCACGATCACCCGTGATATCCGATGAAAAGGAAAGCTCAACCATTGTCTTCACCCTCACCGCTGTTAGCGTCACCGACATGCCATCTGAACAGCGAAAGGACCCTTGGATTGTCTCTCTCTTGAATATGCTCTCCGACTCATCAACTTCCGGATACCTGAGGGCTCTTCGCCGCCAGGCAACGCATTTCGCGATACGGGATGCCCTACTATACCGTCGCAACTATCAAGTGGCAGGTCGTAAATGGCTGCTCGTCATACCCAGCCATATGCGGTCTGATGTCTGCGCATACTTTCACGCTGAACCGCAACATGCACACGCTGGTGCGCTAAAAACGTATGAGCGGATCCGCCAACGTTACTACTGGCGGGGTATGTACACATTTGTGCGAAAATACATTCGCTCATGTTCCATGTGTCAACAACGTAAGACATTTCCTCATTCACCCGGTCAACTGCAGCCTCTACCATGTCCTGCACGCCCATTTGACCGTGTTGGGATTGACCTATACGGCCCACTTCCGTGCTCTGTTGCTGGTAATCGATGGGTGATTGTAGCTGCCGACCATCTGACAAGATACGCCGAAACGACAGCGCTACCTTCGGCTGGTGCTCGTGACGTTGCCACCTTCATCTTGCATCGGTTCGTCCTTCGTCATGGGGCACCACGGGAGCTAATGAGTGACAGAGGTCGTGTGTTTTTGTCGGAAGTTCTCCAACAGCTTCTTCACTCATGCCGTACAGTGCACCGCACATCAACGGCCTACCATCCTCAGACGAACGGCCTAACGGAACGTTTCAACCGCACACTGGGAGACATGCTTACTATGTATATTGATTCTGACCACTTCAATTGAGATGTCATTCTCCCTTTCGTCACGTACGCATACAATACTGCGACACAATCCACAACAGGCTTTTCCCCATTCTTTCTTTTGTATGGCCGCGAGCCATGCAGCACTCTCGACACAATACTGCCGTACAATCCCGATGCCTCGGAATTCAGCCCAGTTTCCGAAATGGCCGAATATGCTGAAGAATGTCGTCAGCTCGCACGGTCATTCACGGCGGATAATCAAGCCTTCCAAAAAGTTCGCCACGACCGTGATGTGGCCCCGGACACTTTCCCCGTCGGCTCTCTCGTGTGGCTTCGACTGCCTTTTCACTCTCCTGGCCTGACTCCCAAGTGTGCACCGAAGTATACCGGCCCTTACCGCGTCATCAAGTGCCCCTCTCCTGTCACCTATGTGATTGAGCCGGTCCAGCCGTCCACGGACAAGTGCCGTCTTGGTCGTGAGACGGTCCACGTCAGCCGCCTCAAGCCCTACTACGACCCTCCTGTCCTCTCGTCACCTTGAGTCGCCAGGATGGCTCCTCTTCGTCGCTTGGGTATCGTAGCGGTGAAAGAGCAAGGCATCCAACAGTGGGATTATCTCTTGGTGAAAAGGCGCGAGCGCTGATCGCGAGCTGTGGTTGGAGAGCCTGCTTGTTTCTCGCTGGACCTGCCGTCTACCTGCTACCAGAAGTCGTTAATAAACCCCCTTGCAAAACAAACAAACAAACGAACAGACAGACCAACAAACAAACAAACAAACAAACAAAGAAACAAACAAACAAATAATGAGCGGGCGTGTTAAAGTGCACTTGCAGAAATCGGCGATGATTTGTGTAGCAGAAAGAATGAACATTGATGAAACAATACAGCAGGTGGATTACCGTGGGCGAGGCCCCACTTCCAAGGATCTGCTGGCAATAGTCCATAAAATTGTCTCAGTAGATTCAAATTTGCCGCATCTCGGATGGGTGGATGGATGCTACAGCGTCCCCTTTATAACGGGGCGGTGACAAGTGTGCCACCAAGCTCGACAAATAAAAAAAAAACTTTTTCCTTTTTTTAAATGTTGGCCTAATGCCTCTAGCTACTTCAATTAAATCTATCTTACTACAGAAAAAGAAATTCTCAGCGCAGTTCTGTGCCCTTTACGGCAGAATGTCCTCATTTTCCCCAATATTTATTTTTGTCATTTCTCTCTAATTTTCTGCCACCGATACTTTAACCGTCTCTTACTTATTTCAGTCGCGGGTGTGTTCAGCTTTCCATTGTTGTCCCTAAAACCCAAGGCCTCATGTAGGCTCGTGCCCAAACGTACACCTGTGCGGATATCTCCACATTCAAACAGAACATGCTCCGCCGTTTCCTTGTCTTCCCCACAGCATGTGCATTGTTCTTCTTCTTTACCGAATCTCGCTTTATAACTACGCTTTCTAAGGCAACCCAATCTCGCTTCAAACAGTAAAGCGCTTCCCCTTGAATTATCCTAAGATGCCTCCCTCCTTATTTCGTTTTTGCCCTTTCGGTAGCTGCTCAGAGCCGGTTTTCTCTCCCTAGCTGTTTTGGACGCTGCTGCCATCTATCGGCTGCTGCGATAAATAACTTGAATTTCGCTGTTGGCAATGTCTTTACGGGGACTGAGAAGGAGTAAACTGGGTCTGCATACGATGTAAAAAAAATACTTTCACCAAGTCAGCAGATCGCAGAATAGCTTCGGCGGCGAATAGAAAAAAACTCTTATGAGCGGGCTGCAACATGCCCACTTGAAAGGCTGGCCACAGTGATAACAACCTATGAAGCAGTAGACGAAAAATGCAAAAACTCTGTGTAGAATCTCCTTTAGAAGTTGTCTAAGTGATGCGAAAAAGCAGAGTTTCGTCGTAGGAAACTATGGTGGCGACCTTCAGTGGAACGTTATTGTCGGACGGCGTCGGCACGGCGTGTTTCACCTTCGTTCTCGCGTTTGTCTGGATCGGCCTGACGAAGGCGCGCCCCGCGGTCCCCGAAATGGGCGCTCAGCGTCAAATCTTCGCTAAGTCGGAATTTTCCTGATGCTCCGGCTTTACATGTCCTAGAGACGGACTTAATTCGACGATCACGATATATTTCAAGAAGGCCTTCAAACATCGTATCAGCGCCTCCTCTAGAAAAATTGAGGAGGCGCTGATCGCATTCATGTGTTCATCGCATTCATATGGTTCAGATACCGGCGTTTAGGCCAGTGGGTTAGATGCTGGGCTTCTGAGCATGGGGACCTAGGTCCAAAACCCGGCACCGCCAAAAAACTTCGTTTCTTGATAGCGATTTGTTGTATGCGACAGAGGGAAGGAAGTACACATTGTTTTCTCGTTGAGTCGGTGTAGAAGAGCTTACATTTCTAAAACTTCGATGCTGAACACGAACGGAGGCCCACAACGCTGCATTTAAACAAACCGGGCAACATCCCTGCGCATAGTACACCGTCTGCTCAAAAGCAGTAGATGAAAAGTTGGAAGTCTGGTTGCGCGCTCACACGTTGTTGCTCTTTAACAAGCAGTAAGCACGCAATATGTCTCAGGGCGCTACGTTTTTGTCGCAATCTCTTCACTTTCGTCCACACAATGATATCATGATGTAAGCAGACGACGCGCAGAACACGTCGTCTGCTTCACGTACAGTCACTGTCTCTGTACTTGAAGTAATGAGATGATTATTTGGAATTTTATAACTAATCATATTAGCACGCAAATTCTTACATAATCTCCAGCATTCATTTAACTATGCACATAAAATAATAGACGGGTACTGTCATTTTTATTGTATATATATATATATATATATATATATATATATATATATATATATATATATATATATATATATATATATATATTTCAATCACGGAAGCACATCAGCTCGGATGCTCGCAATCAAATGAAACTAACAAACAGGAAATTCAGAGCGTAATAATAAATTTATGTGACAACATAAGCGAAAAAAAGCTGACAAATATTTGTTTCTAGCTATCACTCTAGCAATCGATATTAAAGAACGTTATTTATATGAACTTTGCTAGAGTAATATTTATACCAAAATATTGTTTAAATTAAGAAGAAAATAGTATGCGCCAACAAAATTCAGTAGATAGAGATGCCAAAAAATTAGACGCAAAAACTTGGCAACCTTCTACTAATATACACACAAAAATCTGGCCACAACAGCAATTCTAGCAAACAAGCGCTTATAGCCTCCACTAACACAATAAAATTCAAGTGAATCTCAAAGTAAGTTTTTAAGAAATAAATCTTGCCACATAAAAGGAAATATGACATTCTGCTTGTCCAAGTACAGGGATGTAAGTTTCGTAGTTAGGGCATTAGCATATTTAACACGTTTGGCTTCTCAGCGAATAGAAAGTTTTGTCTTCAAAGTGATGACACACGAAAGTGTTACACAGACGGAGCTCTAGACGACGTCTTACCTTCTACTGCTATTGTACAAAAAGTACACAGAAATCTGGCAACAAAACCCAAAAGAACACAGGAAAGTTAAGCAACACTGTAAATATTTTCTTAGAAAGTGTTATTCTATTACTGATACTCGCCGAAGTAGTCGTGTAACTGTAAAAATAATTGAACTGTTATAACGTTCTTGGCACAGGGTATTCAAATATGCATTGAATATAGGTGGCGGTTGAAACACAACGGAGATATCGTCATTGAGCGTTTCCGGTTTCTTCTAGCGCATTTCTTAGTAGATAACGGCGAGCGTTGTGAAAGTCGATCTTGTTCAGCCACTTGACCGACGCCGATAATTTCATGCAACAGAACCAAATCACTCTCGGAGGTGTATCTAAATCTGAGTGCAGTTGGTTCTGGTTCTTGTTATGTCGTGTGCACGTCACATTGTGGCCTCTGAGACAATGAGACGCGTCGGTCACTGCGTACGACTTTTCAAGAAGGGAACGTTGAAGTTTCTCCAATATTTCTTAAGGTTTACCGAAAATTCTCCAAGCACTGAGTCTGTACATGCAAAATGTACATGCAACGCCCGGACAGTAAAATTTGCAAGCAGTAGCGGGCGACAGGATCGTCATATGAACACAACGCTACGTAGCTATCTTGCTGTTTTCTCCTGCTCCTTTGATCATGTGCGGTGGTGTGCAGATGTTTTGATAATGTGTGCGTGTTCCTTTCTTAATAAAAATTCAGTCGTCAGTCAGCACTGTCGTTTGCGGCCTTCTTTCTTTGTAGTGCTTCAATTACCATCCAAACATCGAAACTTTACCCCTGAGACAGAACACACGGAATGCATGACTCAGTGTAAGGAAGAAGCATTGGGCTAGAGTTAGCTTTCACTGCGTGAATGAAAACAGTACACGTAGGTAAAAATAAGTAAAATGCAACACAACGAGGGGTTTATTACCTCTTTAAATGTACAATAAGTGCATATTTCGCCGGCATGACGGGAAAAATACACCTTTTGGCAGTAACAATGATAGCTTTGTCGGCATAGTTGAGCAACGCGGCTTTTAAATTCTACCAAGAGCGTGTTCAGTTGACAAACAATATGTAACAAATGGAACGCTTGCGCCACCTGACAGGATAAAAAAACTTTAATTTGAGCGGTTTCTTGTATATCGCATTGGCTGTACAGAAGGCCACAAATACAGTTTTCCTACCTGGCAAGAGGTGGCGCGACAATTGGTTAGGTTCAAATGTGGGCCATTTGGAGATCATGGCCGCAAACGGTTGCCGATGATGCGGTTTACGGGTTTACGGGACACAACCGGGACACATCTCGGCTACTGGAGCAGTGTTTTCTAGCTTTTAAGAAATATTATAAAAACAGTTAGGTTCCAAATGCACAAAACCGCACCGAGAGCTTCCAGTGCACCACGTCATGCAGGTTTGTTGTGCAGCCAATTTACCGTTTGACCGCAAGCACATGACAGAGCGGTAACACGCCGTGATCCTTAGATTAAAATTTTGAGTTGCCCTGATGACACGGCTTTCTTTTAGGAATGATCGCTAGCGCCTGGTTCAGCCTGGTTAGGTGCATGCATTTTCCGTTGAAAAAAAAAAAAAAAAAGAGAAAACGTCAAAGAGCCCAGATATTGCGGTTGACCCTCTCAGATTCCGTACTAAAAAATCTGGGCAATAATTTTGGCGAAATATTTGACCTCCTACAGTATCTTTTGCAAGAAAAAAAAATTCTGTCCTTAGGAGGGGTTTAAATGTTCCCGTAGTGGGGGAAACCTAGGTTGATGAAAAAAAATTCATCAGAAATTCAATATTACATGGAGCTCCTTAAATCTCTGCGGAAAACAGCAGGAATAGAAGGAAAGGACTTCACAGGACAGACGCTCAACTTAACAACTGCAGTTCATTGGAAATTTTTCTCACACGAGAGTACAGAATCGCGCATGTGCAACCACCTTATCACTAGAAAGACAAGGCCAACAGGAAGGTTACTTATGCGAACTGATATGTTCCGCGTTTTTAAATGCGAAGCATTTCTTAGCGAACCTTTGGCACTTTGGGCGTTTCTATCTACGTATCTATCCATCTATCTATCTCATGATCGCCTCCTTAACTTGGTGTATACCAAAATTGGCATGGGAGGGTAAGAGGATTTGACGAATATGACTGTCTGGTCATGACATGAATAACGTGAAAATCCTTTCGCGTACGTCGTCAAACCCTTTCCTGCAGACACGTGTGGCACATACCCGTTTACCACGGGCCGCGGGGTAAGGGTATGCGCCACAGGTGATTGACAGTTTATATCTACCCAGGAACAGCGAGGACAGACATTGGTAACTTAAATGCTAGATCGTTAAGGAAAACCAACATCGGCAGCGTTGACTCAACGAATGGAAAGAATGAAAATTAGGATCCCAGCCGGAATCGAACCCAAGCATTCTGCGTGGCAATCAGATATTCTACCACTGAGCCACGCCAGGTCTATAAACTGGTTTGGAAAAACAGCATACGCAGGCGTTATATCGGTGCAACGTCAATTGTGGTTGTGGTGCTGGCTGTCTAATTTCAAAAGAACGCAATAAACACTACATGATAATCCTACGATGTGTACTCCTACGATCCAGGCGTCATATCAGATTAACGTCTGTAGTTCCAGTGTTGGCTCCGCTTTTGTAGCAGTCTAATAAAGATTACATTTGTATTCCTATGACTCAGCAAGCAATATTGAAGCATTGCTCGACACCTGAGGAATACATTAACGAAAGTTACGCGTGATATTCACATCACCGCACCGTAATGTGCACTTAGTCCGCCAGAACGACGCAGTGTCGTCTTCATTTCTTACGAGGCTGGGCGATGGCCTCATGCTGACCGAGGATGCTGCCAGATTGATTGACAGGGCTACGTAGGCCACATACGCCCAGGCAGTTTACGAATAGCCATCCACTGAAGTTCGTCTACGCAGCACTTTCCAGGCCTACCAGCCTCGCCGGCCTATACCTCACCAACGCGAAGGGTGACTTCAGGTTCCGACATGTCGCCGGCTCTATCGACAGACAATTTGTCGACAAAATCACCGAGGCATCGATGATTTCCAACAGCTGTACTATACCTCATACTTCACTACGCATGGACCCCTCGTCACAGCGAACACGACCGGATCCGATAACAAGTCATGACCAGCTGCTGGTGCTCACCGATCACGGTGATGATGAGCTTGTTCAAGGACTGTCAAGAACTTCTTCCACACATGCACACGGGTTCGTGAAACGTGCGTGCGTTCTCCATCACAAGGGACAAGTATAAGCACTACATATCAGCTTAGCGCTTCTGGTGTTGGCAATACCCACGTTGCCGTTGGCAGCGTTACCCAACTCTAAACAACTGATCATAACACCTATGCGGCTCTTCAACATATGTGTGTGCGTATTAAATACATACAAATCATTAGCATCATTTTGTAACGTTTTGCTCAGTAAAAAATTACGCTAGTCGCCTTCCCGCCGCATGCTTCGCATAAGATCGACTCCCACGGTACGTGAGATCTGCCAAATTTTTTTTTACTATTTAGAAAGCGCATTTCCCTATCATTCAACGCTACCGAGGCGACACTGATACACGTGGTTGAGTTTGCTTTAATCTGCCCAGCTTCCGTGATCTCCCTGGCCCAGGGGCGTACACACGAACATACACACACACGAACGCACACACGAACATACATAAAGTATGGCTGAACCCCCCCCCCCCCGAAAAAAATTTCTGGCTACGCCCCTGCCCTGGCCAGTCTGTGTTTTTGATTTACAAAGAACATTAGTGCTTGCAAACTGCGGATTGCACCCGCAATTTTTGCAGTGCAGAGACAGGTGCGTGCCACCTGCGAGAACTTTCAATGACGATGCATGTTCTCTGAGACTGTCATTTAGACATCGGCCCGTCTGGCCGATGTACACTTTTGCGCAGCTCAACGGAATCTGTACACGACCTCCCCGACACAGGGGACAAATTGCATGGCATATTTTTTTGTGCAACCTTTCTTGTTCATCTTTCCCTTCCCATAATTTTTAACCATGGAGCACAGCTTGACCAGTTTGCAGGGGGCTGTGAGCACGACGTCAACCCCATGCTTGCGACCAATCTTCTTCAATTTGTCCGACATAGAATGCACATACGGCATGACAACAATAACTGCCCTGAAATTGGCAATTTAGAAATCCGTTAACAGGTTTTTGTTGATTAGTTTTATCAAGCAACTTTAGCAGCGGAAAAGTATTGCCCCCTGGAAGTAGAGCTTGTTGGCAAACACGGCAGGGGCCTGACGGCGTTCGGCAGGTATGACCTTTTATGTCAGCAAGCTTGGGGAAAATTCCTGGAGAAGATTCTCTACGAATAAGGAGAGGAGCGGTTAATGCCTGCATTCACAAAGTGCCTTGACAGTGCCCCAGCTATAGCAAAAGTCGGGCTTAGTTGAAAGGAAGGCTGACAAAATAAATTATTTTTGGGAACAACTATACATTATATATGTAAATGCTGTTGACAAAAACAAAGTGCAAAACACAGGATGACAGCAGAGGTGCGCTGTAGTCCTTTACAATTCGCTATGTCGCTTATGTATAATAATGTATTACCAACAAGCCCAAGCTCCCACCCATTTAAGAGTTTCTAACTCCTCATAACGGAGTAGGGAAGTGTCACTAGTGTCGCTAATGAACACTGCGAAAGAGAATCGTCTGCTCTCAGGACGCGACTTCTCTCAGGTCGTTCTTCATTTGTGCAACATAGCGTTCTCAAAGCTGGATACTCTTTTCCATAGGCGCGCGCACGCACACACACACATACACGGGAGGGGAGGGGGGGGGGCACTGTGTGATATTTCGCCCACTTCGCCCCGCCCGACGGATAACCCTTCGCATGCCTATGCTCTTTTCCCATCGGAATGATCATCAACATCCCATTCTGTAATTTTTTCGCAGGTGCGGAGAAACGATCGCCGTGGCTTCGTATGTGTACCTTTTAAGTGAGCAAGCAGAGGACAGCGTTCTCCTTTACACTGTGGTGAAGCTAATCAGCCGTCAACTACCAGAGGCCAAGATTCATGGACTCTATCAAGCCTACACACGGACACCAACGCGGGATCGACCGGACAACGTGACGGAATGAAACTATGTCCACTGTGTGAGGTTGAAAGTGGTGGTTATTTTTTCTATTCCTTCTTTTTTTCCCCTATCTGTTAATGTCCCCCAATTAGGAGTGAGAAGCAACCACGGACGTGTTTTAAGGAGGCTACCGTACAACATCGTGAAACTGACCCGAAAGGTCGTCCCATTGTGCATGCTACCCACGGGTACGCCCACTAGACTCTCCTTCGGTAAATTATACACACTCCCCTAACTTTAAAACCTGTGCTTGGCCGAGGCGGAAGTGTCGTTCGATAGGCGAGCCCACCTTCGTAAGAATCAATTACTCTTGCCTAGGATATGCCTCTCTCAAGCAACTCTAAAGGAAAGCACTAAATGAGTTTGGGCTGAAAGTCATTATTTGACAATTCTAATGTGGTTTATTTCCCCATCAGACGCTTATTATTAGAAGATACAACGCAGGCCAGAGTTGTTGCATTTTTTCAAGATTCGAACCGGAGCGGCGACAGCGATTCGTAGCTCTGGCGTCACCGATTTCAGATCATATTGCCCTTTGACCACATTGGCTCGAAATAAAAGCCCCCGAAATTTGCGATGTTTAGTCTGCCTCACCCAGAATACAACGCACTGGTGAGTCAGTGCGGCAACTTCAAGTTGACATCGCCACCTGTCTTTCTTTTTCACTAGTTTTCTGGCTTACCGAACATTTCCTCGCGGTATGGGTGGTGCTTTTGGCAGTGCGAAAGAGCAATTTACTGATAATACGAGTGAAATCACTTTTCTCAAATTAACGGCGCGTACTGTACACTGCATACAGCTGTTATCTGTACCCGTCATTGCTATACAAGCATTTCAAGCAAAATCAAATGAAGCAAAGCTATAGCCACGGGTGTTCTTCGTTCTCCTATGTTGCGATTATGTTTGCCCATGGATAACGCACGAAGCACGCAAATTTGTGGAAGCGACGAGAAGTCGCCGAACAATGAGTGTCACTCAAGGCAAATTTTCGACGAGGGGACTTGTATTCCTCAAGTTAGAAGGTTTCATCGCAGTTACGTCTCGTATGTTCCCGCTTGAACTGCCGCAATTCATCTGATACTGAAAACAAAAAGCTTCATGATCGATGTTCATTCCTTGCAACAGTTATCAGCTATTTATGCAATGTAAAAAATAAAGTATGAATGTAAGTTGCGCTAGTGTTTGGTGGGAGGCGATTTTCTTTGTTGCCACAAGACAAGTTCACCCCAAAGGTAAAATATGAGAGCGGAATACGAAGTCAGAGTCCGTGCACTAGCATGTACACCGATTTCTGTGTCGCTGAGAATATAATCTTGCACAGACATCATTTACCCTTTGAGGTTGTTTGATCAATCATTATATTTGGCTAAACGGCTGTTATGAAATAAAGCAAGTAATAGAGTTATCTTTGACTAAACCAATGCTGAAACAATCACATAGCACCATCTTGAGCTAGTTGAGTATAATATACTAGTATTTAAAAAGCCAACAGATATTTGTTTTCATATCTATTCAAATCGGCCGAGTACGACACCCATTATTTGGCCGAATTTGAGCTGACATCGCTATTCTCCACGCATTAAATCACACAAGACGCAATAATATGTTATTGGCAGAGACTGCTGCGCCGCGCGGCGCACGAGCCACCCCCACACAGAAACGGCTGCTGCGCCGCACGGATGTGACGTCATGCACTTTTCCGGTTTGGCGCTTCGTTTGAATAATAGTATATGGTTTGAATAGTCGGGAGTGTCTAGCGTTACGTCTAGACGTAACAATAGAAGCTGTGAAAGTTACGTCCAGACGTAAAAATGAAAAATGTTAAAGTTACGTCCAGCGTGACTACAATACAAAACCGGCTTGTTAAACTTCCGAACTGATCGGCAGCTGTGGCGTAGTTAGCTAGCGCAGCACATAAAGGACGGGTAAGGTCGCTGGTTCGAACCCCTTCGCAGTTTGTTTTATTTATTTACTTTTTTTGGTCGCGCTACTATTGTTTTTACATTTGCGCCTCCTCATCGGCCTCCCGTCCGCCTGACTTGCTGCTGGTGGTCCTGTCCACAGGCCCTTTGATGATGACCCTCGCAGAATTGGCTATATTTATTATATTTATTATGATAAAGTGTTTTGCGAATTAATGCTCTTAATCGGCGAGACGCAGGAGGACACGAAAAGTTCAAATGCAGCTGGCTGCATCAGTTTCTCCGGCACACGCGTCAGGAATGTTGATTTCCACGGTTTATCAAAGTTTTGATGACAAAAAGGCGGACTGCAACGTAGCCACGCCGAATATGCAACAGGAAACTTTTTTTTATGTCGCTCAACATACCGTCACCACCTGACGAGGTAACCGGCAGGCCGCTTCAAAATACTGACGTGCCAAAGTAATGCTATAGGCGATTAGCACTTGATAAACGATACCCAAGGGCAAGTGCCAACTGCATTAGCCCATCTACCTACAAAACAGCACGGGAGCATTTCCGTAGCAACGGATGAGAACGGCCGTACGTTTTCTCACTTAGCAAAACAGCCTGCAATGCAGTAGCTTTGGCCTTCGGAGATCACAGGCTTCGTAAGTACACTTCGCAGACGCAGTGGGGTTTCATGCATGTGCGTCCGGACATTCACACGCGAACTGTGCAAAAGCATTTATTTCATCGTCGACCTTGCCCTTCGCGACAAGCAAAACTCAGCGGCAACGACACTTTCACCTTCCACAACAACACGCTTGGCATTGCAATCTAGAAAATGCAGTACGTCCAACAACAATAATCCACACTTCACACTGAGAAACTTTATGGTGCACACACTCGGATGAAGCTGCGGCGCGGTGGACGGCCGCGCTAGCTCCAACCTCCAGGATCAACTGGGCATCCTGCAATCCTTTCAGGCAACGACGACACGGGGTCTTCGGTCCTCCTTGGGGCGGCCTAGGCCCAGGCCACGAATTTGCCGGAGTTTTCAATAAGGTTGTTACCACCACCACACATCGCAGCTACCATCTCTGCCACTACCTGACTACCTTTCGCAGCCGCAGCGCCCATGGCGCCCCCTGTATTTAAAATGCTTGCGATATGTGCCTAATTAACAAATATAGGCTAATTGACTCGTAAAACACTTGTTTAGTAATATTTTTTCAAATTTAACGTATTATACAATAATAGTTTATACATTCAAATAGCTTTAAGTAATAATATTTAAAGTGACGTCACTTCCGTGCGGCGCAGGAGCCACTTCTGTGTGGGGCTGGCTGCTGCGCCGCGCGGCGCAGGAGACGTTGCCTATGTTATTTTGGAGGCTTACGTTAGAGTTTTGAGGATCAACGTAACACTCTGCCCGTGAAAGAAACCGATTCATTACACTGACGTTAGCTATGCCGTCTTTGAAGACATAAAATAGTAACATTGTTCACCTCTCAGAAATGTTACGCTCATGTAAATACCATACGCATAACACTAGGTTTACATTATTAATTCAGAACCACTACGGCGCCCTTCATATTACATCGTACATCTAACTCGTAAAAAAAGCCGTAATATATATCTTTTAATGTGATTATTTCAATAATTAGACATTCCGGATGCTCGGAAAATCGCCGCAACTCTGTATGCGGCCTCTGATGTGTCAAGGTGCTTCGCCGTATAAAGATATTTATGCAATAGAGCACGCTTCGGAGGAGGAGTAGAAACCGCTTACCGAGAAGCGGGCTGCGTTGTGCACGTGTTACTTAAAGTGGAAATAAAATAAGAAACGTAACCGAGACTCCTCATTTGCAAGACGCGGGGGAGGTGAAAGTGCGCACAGAGAGAGCATGAGCATTCATCGCGTAACGATAATGCATACTCGGAGTGCATCAAGAAGGAAATCTGAAAAAAGAGTGCAAAATCCGGTTGTACATTAAGTCAGTGCACAAAAAGATGGAATTGTAGGCTAAAGGCTGAGCTTCAGACTCGCTGTACAAATGAAGTTGACACGTTACAGAAGCTTCCGACGCCCGGAGTTCACGATGAGATTATTGATTTCAAAAGCGTCGTTCAGCGGTGATAATGCTCTCGCGGACAACACTTCGCCCTTACGATATATCGTAAAATGAGCTGTATAATTAGTCACTCGCGATATCGCCGTAAGCCAGTGGGCATGATACCTTGTTAACAGGGGCGTAGCCAGAATATTTTTTTTTTTTTTTTGGGGGGGGGGGGGGCTCAACCATACTTTATATATGTTCGTGCGTTCGTTTGTATTTCTGCGTGCATATATACGCAAGCAAAATTGAAAATTTTCGGGGGGGGGGGGGGTTGACCCCCTTGGCTACGCCCCTGCTTGTTAACAAGGAAAAACGGTTCAGAATGCGTGTGAATTTCTCCATGCTTCAGGACACAATGATTTCAAGAAATTTCCCTAGATTGATTCAGAAGTATTTAATCATAACGTAGTTACGCTAAAGATGTGGAATGACACGTTCAGGTTTGTTTTGATGTTATGCAGCGTGTTCTGGACGTACAGATACCGAAAGAGGCATTATTTGTAAGGCTTTTCTGCTACACACACACACACGCACACACACGCACACACACACACACACACACACACTCGGCGCTCTGTGCTTTTAACAGCGGAGCTGTTTAAGCCGAGCACTGGTCCGCGACGTGTGAACAGAAATGATCATCGCCATGAACCGGCACGCGCTCTCTTCGTCCTCTTCAGCTTCGCTCCCAGAACCCGTGCACCGATTTGTCCGGCCTGGCCTGCAATAACCCTGATGGGTGAGAGAGCGAGTACAGAGAGAGAGAAAGAAAGAATAGAAAGAAATTGTTGACGAAAGATATTTCTTAGCCAGGCGGGATTCGAACCTGCGTACCCACTATCCGAAGGCGAGCATCGTAACCACTCGGCTATCCAGCCACGCTGCGTTGTGTAGTATAGTATGCCAAGATGCCAAGGGGGTGGGAAAGGAATATGGAGGTGCGCAGGGGGGGGGGGGGATAGAGTAAAGCATATTAGAGAAAGAAAGAGAAAAAGAGGAAGCGAGCAATGTGTATATATATATATATATATATATATATATATATATATATATATATAGAGAGAGAGAGAGAGAGAGAGAGAGTGAAACGGAAGAAAGAGAAAGAACGATAGAAGGAGCGAGAAATAGACAGAAATATATTTAGAGAGAAAGAAAGAAAGGCAAATAAAGAGACAAAGAACGACGCCCAGCAACGAACTTCCTTCAGGTTTGGCAACACTAGTACGAAGCTGACTCAGTTTTTTTGCTTGGTGATTGAAATCAAACTGTCCTACACCACCCACAGATCACATCATCATCAGCCTGACTACGCCCACTGCAGGGCAAAGGCCTCTGCTAAGTTACGCCAATCAACCCGGTCCTGAGCTTGCTGCTGCCACGTTATACCCGTAAACTTCTTGATCTTATCTGCCCACCTAACTTTCTGTAACTTTCCATCGGGCGTTTGCCTTCTCTTGGGATCCAGTTAGTTACTCTCAATAACCAGCGGTTATCTTGCCTACGCACTACGTGCCCTGACCATGTCTATTTCTTCTTGATTTCGACTAAGATGTCCTTAACACCCGTTTGACCCACTCTGCTCTCTTCTTGTCCCTTAAGGTTACACCTATCATTTTCCTTTCAATTGCTCGCGGCGTCGTCCTCAGTTTAAGTTGAACCCTCTATGTAAGCCTCTAAGTTTCTGCTCCGTAGGTAAGTACCGGTAAGATGAAGCCGTTATTGCCTTCCTCTTGAATGATAGTGGTAGACTACCATTCATGATTTGAGAATGCTTGCCGAATGTGCTCCATCCCATCCTTATTCTTCTAGTTACTTCAGTCTCATGGTTCGGCTCCGCAGTTACTACCTGTCCTAAGTAGGCGTACTCCTTTACAACTTCCAGTGCCTCGCTGCCTATCGCAAAGCGCTGTTCTCTTCCGAGGCTGTTGCACATTACTTTAGTTTTTTGCATATAAAATTTTAGACCTACCGTTCTGCTTTCTTTGTCCAATTCAGTAATACTCATCAATACAGCGTCCCCAGCGAATCGCAGATTACCGTGATACTCTCCATTAACTCGTATCCCCAACTCTTCCCAATCTAGGGCCCTGAAAACTTCCTGTAAGCACGCGGTGAATAGCACTGGGGAGATCGTGTCTCCCTGCCTTACTTCCTGCTTTATTGGGATTTTGTCGCTTTCTTTATTGAGGACTATGGTGGCTGCGGAGCCGCTGTAAATTTCTTCCAGTATATTTATATATTGTTCGTTGACATCTGGATTCCGCAGTGCCTGCATTACTGCTGATATCTCGACCCAATGAAATGCTTCCTCTTAATCTATGAATCTAGGCTTTCTCGTAATCTACTATAGGGGTTGGTTATATTCCGCGCATTTCTCTATCACCTGACTGATACTGTGAATGTGGTCTATAGTTGAGTTGCTTGTACGAAATCCTGCTTTTTCCTTTGGTTGATTGAATTGTAATGTTGTCTTAATTCTATTAGCTACTACCTTAGCAAACAGCAGTAGGCTGATCGGCCTGTAATTTTTGAAGTCCTTGACGTCCCCTTTCTTATGGATTAAGATGATGACAGCATTCTTCCAAGATTCTGGTACACTCACCATTAAGAGACATTTCGTATACAGGGTGGCCAGTTTTCCTAACACAATCTGTCCACCGTCTTTCAACAGATCTGAGGTTACCTGATCCTCACCAGCACCTTTGCCTCTTTGCATTCCCTGTAAGGCTTTCTTTACTTCCCATGTCGTTACTGTTGGGATGTCCACTTCCCCTGGGCTACTCATACTTCTTACATTATGCTCCTGGTTGTCCCGGCTACTGTATAGATTTCTGTAAATCTCCTCAGCTGCTTTAACTATCTTATCCATATTGTTAGTGACTTTGCCTTCCTTGTCCCTCAGTGCATACATTTGGTTTTTGTCTGTGCCCAGTTTTCACCGCTTTGAGACTGCGCCCGTTTTTTACAGCATGTTAAATTCTCTCCACACATGACAGATCACATGACAAACTTGCAAACATTACGTTATGGGATACGTACCTGCATCCCTTCCCAACGTACCGAAGGCTAACGGCGAGAGCTGTCAGCGTGAATCGTGCTGAGCGTCACTGCGTAAACTAAATGTGTGTGTGTGTGGTGTGTGTGTGTGTGTGTGTGTGTGTGTGTGTGTGCGCGCGTGCGTGCGTGTGTGTGTGTGTTTCGGAATTATATCCTTTGAGTAACATTATGGAGGTGTAAACGTGTCTTATATCGTATGTACAGTACTCACGGATTGAAAGAGGACCATGTAGGGCTAAGTAATGCATATGTTTTCGTTTCTACCTTCCTCAGTTTGAGCGATATCGGCGTAATTTTGACTCGAACACGTATGTCAGAGAGAGCATTATTTTCAGAGTCCAGGTTCGTCGCGACATGACGTGGTTATCTCGAGCAATTGCGCATACAATCCTTATACTAAAAATTTTGATGTCGCGTTTGAATCCGTGAGTACTTTAGGTACCTCGGCAAGCGTCGACCTACTTTAATATGATGACGTTGGCGGCTGCTTTGCGCCAAATTGGCTACATTACGACTCCGTCTTGCGATGAAAATTTGAGGTTGTCTCCATGGCTAGAATCTGGCTACTTCGAACTTCTATTTTGGCGCATTTAGTAGCCACCTTTCTCATTACTTGTAGATAAAGTACATTTGTTTCCAGGCATTTTTGTCGTGTCACTCGACGCGCGCGCGTGTTCCTTTGTAGCCTTTCAGTGTCGCTACGCTACAATTTCGTATCTTGAAGGACCGCAAAATTTTTCTGAACTTTACAAACTTCCCGATTTAACCAAATAATTCGAGCATAGTTATCACTTCGTTAAACTGAGTTTCATTTGTATTTGTATTTGCAGCGATTCTCAGAAACAGATGACAGTTAAGCTTCTGTTCCCTTAACTGTTCCCTTGACCTCAGTGACCTACTGAATTTTGTTCAAGTTTCTTCCGTATCTCACTCTGCGCGTAACATGTGTCCACAATATTCGCTTTTGCACGCATTTTGTCCTGATCTCATCTGTTTCCCTCTCGCGGCTTAATCAAAGCTTTTTAGAAAGACATTTACTGCGCATGTGCCACGTGTTAGCCCTTCTAAGTATAACAGTGACACTGTTACTTGATGTTAGCATATCAAAAAATATTGTCACCGTCGCCTCTTCTGGGACAACTAGCGTTCTTTTTTTTAATGACGATTTTGATTGATAGTGCGGTTTCAGTGGCCCTTAAAAGCGGTCTATGCCTTGTATTTTTTCGCACTCTGACGAAGGCCGTGCTACGACCGAAACGTCAGGCAATAAAACTTTTTTCGTAGGTGTGCCCGATTATTTTCACCTATGTACACGAACTTTGCACGCTCATGCTCCCATTGTGCGGTAGGAGATAAAAGCATTCAGTTTTACGCGCTTGATTTGACAGCAGCTCGGCAAAGTACAGCAGGTCAACCTGTGCTTAATCTAGCTCCTTTCTACTGAAACTACGAAGGCCAAATGACGACCCCGAATCTCTTGAAGACTACTAAAGAACAACGGAGTGGATGATTGACTAGAGTTATATAATACTGGGAGAGGGTCCAAAGCGCCGGATCCCGCGTGGGCCTTCTGCGGTGAACCGCCGCGCCGCGCCGCTGCTGCGCCGGACCTCTGGGCTGCGCTTGGGAAGCGCGCGGTAAGCGAGGAGCGTCTGCTACACGCTGTAAATTTTTGCGTTCATTTTCCACACAGGCCACCTGAAAATAATGCGGTGCACCATGGGGCTCACCCATTTTTAGGCGTTGTATTAGTGCAGGGGCAGCAAGAGAATGAAAAAACTCATGCGTCAAGCAGCATCAGCGTGGCCTAGTTCCGGCGCTAGGGGGTCAAGAACGGTAATATGATTACTGTGCGTGCTTAAAAACGCGCAGCATGAACATGCACAAGGAAAGAACGAAAACAAACTTAATCGGATGGGTAAGCGGGCAATATCATCATACATGTAAGATTCATGAGTAATGAAAAAAGTAAACTACTCGCGCAGTCTAATGAAAATTTCAGTGGCGTAAATCAAGTTAAATTACAAGGGGGGACGCACACCGTCCCATGGAGGCCATTTTGTTTTTATTTTTATTTATATAAAAGTTAAAATCATGCTTTAAAATACTATTTGAAAAAAAAAAACGCGCATGGGTTCCCAGTTCATGTAATTACATTGCTCTATTGAGTCTTCTCCGAAAGCGGTCAAGCGGCAGTTACAATTTCAATAGTCTCACAGAGCTGAAGGGTAATGAACACAGGCCTACACACACTACAAAATGAGCAGGAATTAACAAAAAAAAGTAATTGCACTAAACTCTCAAGCAATTCAAATACATGGCGTTTGAAAGATACATCTCAAGGGGAGACAGTGCAAGGGGTGTCCCCACCAGCCTGAACACAAGGGGGGTCCGGACCCGACCCCCCGTGATTCACGCCAGTGACTGAAATACTTACGTGCAGTGACTGCTTCGCTCACCACTACGAGCTTTTTACTCACGGTCGCCAGTGGTTTACAGCCATGGGCACACGCCTTGATTCGACAATTCCTTATCCTCGACTACTGCTTTATTATGGGCAGAGCACAGTAAGAAGGCGTAAAGGAAGCAAAGGAAAGAGTACAGACGCCGTACCGCCGCAATATTGTTAGCTTACTTCGTTTCTGAGGTAGCGTACAGCTACAAGGTTCACCGTGTGCGAAGCTTCTGTTAAATTCAGACATTTGAAAGAAAAGCAATGCCAGGTAAACAAACCTTATTCCAAAAGTCTGAGCATAAAAGGCGCAATAGAGAAAATGCTTCACAGATATACAGATATATATAAATACTCACATTCTTGCGGCACAATTTAAGTAACAAAAATGCGGTAAGCAATTTACAAATGTGAAGGTGTTACATTTCAATCACTTTAGAAAATTGTTCGACTACAGAGATCTCTTGGTACCTAGCCTGAAAAAATGTAACATGCGATAACAAATACTGTGCATTATAAACAGGAATAGAGACTGGACAGGGGCGTAGCCAAGGGAGAGGGAGGGTTGGGGTGTTCAAACGCCCCTGAAAATATTCAATTTTGCTTGACTATATATATACACACACATATAAACGCACGCACGAACATACATAAAGTATGGTTGACCTCCCCCCCCCCCTGAAAAAAATTTCTGGCTACGCCCCTGAGACTGGATGTTTCGGAGCCAGCTGGCGTCACTCATGCATCGGGCTTTATATCCACAGGGATCGCTTTAAATGTTTGGGCGAAATGCGTGCATTGCTTCACCATACGAAAGTAAAACAGATTCAAACAACTGATTCTGACGTACAGAGGCTTAACTTCAGATATCTTGAAGGTTCACGGCGGTTAGCGTTCGCGCGGTTCATATACTTCATTACAAAAAATTTACACGAGTGGTTACGTACAGGGCACACGACCGCAATTGCCTAATGAGCTCAGTCCATCACGATTTCATGCTGAAGCTCCCGAGCCAGCGTGTGAAGAGCATTTTCAAATCTCTAATAAATATAGAGATGGCCAGACTAGTAAAACAAGCCTATTTTGTCCCGCAGACGTGGGTAATTAGCTGCTCCGAGCTGAGAATCAAGTTTGTTTTCGGGCGTTGGCTCGTAGTATGAAGTGAGGCATGCACAACGTTTTCGATGCATGAGCGTCGCCATCTTGGACTGATAAGCGATTGTTCTGCCTGTTTTCTATTGCGTAATATGAAATGATCATCGTCATGAAACGTTGAATGTACCGGCCCAAGCGTTTTCGTGCGCGGGAGTTCACCGTAGCACTGTTTGTTTATTTGATACGGATACAAATCTGCAACGTTATCAGTCCGAGATGGCGGCGCTTGAGCATGTCCGGAAAGTGGTGTATACCTGCGTATACCACTTTAGAGAACGGAGACTGTAGCTTTGGCTGTAGTACAGAAATAAGGGTAGTGGCGGCGTCAGGGCCGGATTAACAGTGCGGAGGGCCCGGTTCAAAAAAAATAAGAGGGGCCCCTCCCCCCTCGCCCCGCCCCCTTTCTTTCCCGCTTTGTCACCTGGTCATGCTTGAGACTTGATGATTTTTAGATTTAGCTGCAAAGAACACAAGCCATATTTATTCTAAGCCTCCCCGGAGTGTTTAATATCACCTGGGCGTTTTCTTTCTTGCGGAGCACGTGGGAGATTGTCATCGTAATAATTAACTATATCAGAAGACGAAGACACATGGACAGCATTAAGATTTGTCTGGTTCGTTGGATCATACTGAAAGAAGACTAAACTGTGCGAGAAGTTTAGACGAAAAGAAGGAATGCATACGACACTTAGAAGTGCAGTCCAAGCACCGTGTTTGTTTCTTCCTTGCCAGGGTATTTTCCAGCCATATTGCTCGCATTGTCGTATGACTGGCCACGACAGTATTGGAAGTTAACTTCAAGATTTTCTAAGAGGTCGAGCGTTCTCTTCGCGAGATCTTCCCCTTTGTGACTGGTTATGGGCAAAAATCCGAGAAAATGTTCTTCAGGCTCATCGTTAGCAACGTTGCGAACGACCACTCTACGTTGATCCTTGTGACTCGAATCAGGTGTAGAATCAACTGAAAGAGAGAAGTACTTGGCACTCGCAACCGCGCAAGTGATTTTTTTTTTTTTTTGGACTTCAGCTCCGAGGGCTTCTACAACCTCTTCCACAATGGTTGAGAGGAGAGGTAGGATGTTTTTCCACGTCCAATGTTCCCAAAGTTCTTTATATGGGCGGCAAGGAAAGGATCAAACTTGGCGATCAGTTCAAGACACCCAAGGAACTTGCCATTTTGAGGAGACCCGAGTAAATCATTGGATCCTCCGAGAGAGAGCCCTCGTTCTGCAAGGAACATTACCACTGCAACTACGCGGCGAAGAACATTACTCCAGTAAGTTGCCCGTTCCGAGCAGTGCTCTTCAAAGGAGGGAAAAACAGCGCGAATGTTTGGACGAACACAAAAGGGAGACAGACGACGACAGGCGCTGACTTACAACTGATCTTTATTTCTGTGAAGAAGGCACATTTATACCATGTCAGTGTACACACACGTGACTGCCATTAATGTGCTAACATCCCTCTGACATCGACATTACCGCATCACCGCTCTTCAAAGGATCGAATGACCGACGTTCTGAGAGAACGTCGCTTGCACAGGTCAAGCACGCATTGTCTATGACACTCATTTTCCTCGTGTGTCTATAACTTTGCATATGCCTTGTTCCATGAACTGAACCCATCTGGTTCCGAAAATTGGTCCTTTCTTGCTGACATCAGAGTACAGGGAAAGCAATATACAGATCATTTGGAAGGGCTGTGCAGCAGCCATTCGTACAAGACTGCTTCGCCGTTGGTGCGGTGAGCCTAGAACATTTCTTGCTTGAAGTGGCGGTGGTAGCCCTTCGGTGCCGCGTCATTTGGCTGAAAGTACCGCTTCGAGCGAGAGTAATCACCCTGCATGTTTCTAGCATTTTCACAGACATCCTGGGTTTGTGCCACCCAAAAGTTGACAGTGGCTACGCGCAGAGTAAACCAGTCCGCGGGATCCATAGACATGCAAGGACGCTCATCAGGCAATGGCTGATCTGTCTCAGTCGGGCTGCTCGTCCATGGAGAACTGGGCTTCATCGCAGTGTGCGATGAAGTTGGTTCCCCGACCATGCTCGTTGGGGCTGTTGGCTTTGAAGCCATTGAAGAGAGCGCCTCGCTTGCGCCGGCTTCGGAACAAACAGTTTCGCTAAGCGCACGGTCTCACCTTCTCTGGTCACCTTCTCTGGTCTCACTGGCCGACGGATTACTGGCCGAGCTCTTATTGTCACTGGTAAAATAGCTAGAAAGCTTAGGCAGTTTTCCTAAGGTGTCGCTGAGGTGTTTTTTTTTTTTCTCCGTTGCCAAATGGCGCTTTCGAGCGCCAGGGAACTCCTTTTTCCGTGGCATGGTACACTAACAGAGCCTGCAAGCCAAGTTTATGATCAGTAACTTATTCAAAGTGTGCTTTTCTAGGAATAATTTTTACTAAGAGCGACAATGAAGAATACTCTCAAAACAAATTTATGAGTAACATTACGGTAGTTTAACAAGACAATGAAACGCTACCGAAGAAACCTGATATTGGCGATAAACTCACTGACGAGAGTTTATCGCAGTTTCTGCTGCTTCCTGTCTACCGATTACTCTCTCGACATTATCTGGATCTGTCTACAATATGAAGGAAGTGCACAGAATAAGACGATACAGCCGGAATTGACTTTACAATAAGATCTCTATATCATTATGGTTCAGATATCTTCGCAACGGGTTGCATTCTCAAGCGTTCTGGTTCAGGTGAATATTACAGCGATGCTCGCTCATTCCAATGAATGGTCACCGACAGTCTCCAAAGGTGGCAAAAATAAAGCACAAAATGTCCAAGCTTGGCGAAATCGGCCGCTCTGAGTAAGAAAAGCTCGTACTTGCTTATTCATAAAATTAGTTGATAATGACGGAGGCAACACAAGAGCAAATGCACCCACTTAGTCATTGCGTAATAATATATTCGCAATAAACATATTCAAATGCTAATCCACTGAATAATATTCCCAAGGGTCTCGCAAAGATGTTGGTAGTGCCTCAATCTTTGCAAAGTAAGGAAAACAGAAGCTCTGCAACTCTCGCACGAAACGTGCACACTGTACGTGTTAGCCATCTTAAAGTACCCAAATATAAGAAATGCGCTTGCAGTTTCCAATACTCGCACGAATGTAAATTTTCAAGTCCTTACCTTTAAGGTCAGCGTATCCAATTGTTCTGCAGTGAAAACGACGAGTACAGAGCTCCAGAGCGTGAAGGCGCACGAAATTTCTTTAACCGAAGAATGTGTCATAAGAGCCGTGCTGCCTCGCGGATCGTTGAGCGCCGCAGCGGTGTTATGTGATGTCGAACAAGCTGCGCGCATCCGGTCGGTTCGGAGAAGCATCATGTTCACCTGAGACGCCCGTGGTTGCATGTGCTATGCAGGGCATTGCGTAAAAGAAGCTCAACAGTGACGCTCAAGCAATTGCGGTGAGGGTCTGCTGGCGGCCAGATAGTGGATATATGTTGTAGATATTTCCTGCGCACAACCTTTACCAAGTGATGGTCTCTTAAGTTTTCCTATATAACCAGCAAGCAGGAATTAAGACAGAACGGCAATGCCAGAAGCGAAGAATCAAACCATTACTCCTTCGGAGTCCTTGCATAATGAAGAAGTTCCTTAACATACAAATATTTCATGTTGCGTTGTTTACACTATAATGAAAGCATAATATAGCATACCTATGCGTCAGCTTCTTACCGGTTATTTTCATTCAGCGCATTAAACGATATTTCAAACAGGAACCACTCTCTATGCGCCTTCGCATTGCGTGTTGGACCGTAGCTGCTAAAATCCTCGTCAGGCTGCTCTCTGTGTCCATCTGCTGTATCAGCTCCATCCCTCTACACGATGCATGGTCTTGGGCGAGTAAAAGGTTTTTACCACAGACTGCAGAACTGTGAACTGACTTCAAGATTATGCACGTTATGCAACGAACAACCTCTTAGAAGCTTGTATATTGATTATTGAAATAGATAATCTGTTTCTATCAGGGGAATTCGGCAGGAGGGTTAAACTTTTTCGAACAAAACAACGAAGTAGGCCATTTTTTTCTGGCCCTTGGGGGGCCCCCTACAACCGGAGGGCCCGGTTCAATTGAACCCTTTGAACCCTGGATAATCCGCCCCTGGGCGGCGTACTGAACTGCACTAAAGAGAGGCGAGATGGTGCTGCAAATACTATCATCATCATTAGACAAACGCATTTTTGCTGCTGATTCGCCCTGGTCGCGCTACTGCGCTTCTTGCTCGCTGTGGTATTTTGTTTTTTGTCGTTGCTGAATCTAGGCTCGCGTGTGTAGTAGTTATCGCCAGGTGACCAAACTGGCCTCGACTGGCAAAAACAACGTCAGTCAAGTAAGGTTTGAGTCGTTTATTGTGAGTGCCCAAGCTCGTACAAGCAATGTACACGGTCAGGTACAAGCAAAACAAGTCACTCATACACATCGAAAGCTTTCAACCCGTATGTGTGTAATAAGTCTCAAAGCTGACAAATATGTGCATGTAAGTGAACACCGAGATCGCTGAAAGAACGTTGCTCTCATTGTGTTGCGGCGTCCGATTTCAACAGCATAGCTTTAGGATCTTATCCTGCCGTTAGCTATGCGGCACTTGCCAGGTTGTGTTGATCGTGGAGTGCATGGTGTGGAATCGGAAACGAAACGTACGCTACACCGACAGATAGTTGACGCAGTGAGAGCAATGTAGTTTTCATAAATTTGTTACGTAAACAATCGCGGATGCGTGCAGTTCTGCATCTTTCTTGCTCTGCGATGTCACCTTGAATGCGTAACAAATGAGCGATATCGCGTTGTGTCTACAGGGTAGGCACGAATTATTAATTCTCGGCCGTGAGGCCATATCATAGGTATTATATATTCAGGTAATAGGTGGAAGAAAGTATTTTATGCTTGTTCTGTTCCTCATTATAGTTCAGTCACACAGTTTCTACAGCTAGAATTTCTTGGTATAGTAATCGGACTACTGAGTATGCAGCGAAGATGAATGCTAAAGAAACAGAGATATAAGGTGAGTGCTTACAGATTCAAGAAGCACAATTCTAAGATAATAAGTTTTGGGCATGCATTGTACATCTTTGTTGGTGCTCGCACAGAACACTAAACAACTGCTCAGCCATGAGCACAATCTCTGTATGACAAAGACATGTCGATAGAACTTGAGCACTCTGTTGCAAGCAAACACTCAAAGAAATCAACTGGTGGGGCATGATGTGAACCTGTGCCAATGCTGGATAAATAAAGGTCATATATACATTGCATTGTTATTGTGTTATTTACTTTTTCAATATACTTGTGCTTGGAAGCTGAAGTATGTATTCTCCCTGCTCCTTTTAGAAGCTCCGGCTTGAAATATGTAAAATCTTGCAGTGTGGCTGTGGATAAGTCAAGTTCATGTGTCTTTTAAATTACCTCTTCGATTTCCTAAGTTTTTTTCGTGACAGTAGTGCACAGACTTTCACTTCATAGTGGTAGGCGCTATAACTTTGACATGCTAATTTAATCAAACATCAGAAGTAGGTGTGCTCAAACAAATTTGGGAGGTTTCTCTGCTATATCAAAAAAAAAAAAACACTACCATATTCAATGAACACAATCTCACTCATCACGACAACGTAAATGTGTTTGGTGAAGCTGTGCTGCAAGAAGTGCTCGTCAAAATTTGTTTATTAGCTGTAAATAATTTGAAGGAGCCCATTGAACATATGTGCAAAGGCTAATGTAATTGAGCACAGCGTCCTAAAGCTTTGACATATTTTTTCGCAAACTTCTATGATCTAAGCACAGTTAATTAAGGCAAAACATTTTTGGGCGTAGTTTGTTAAGTGTCTCCCAAGGCACAACTAAATTTCGGAAAGACTTAATTCCTCTCACTGCCGTGATGTTCGTTTTGCAATGTAATTTATAATTTAAAAAAGACGGACCCTACGTTTCGAGACCCGTTCGGTCTTTCAGTTTTTTAAATAAAAAACTAAACGTGGTTGGAGAGTCTTTTTATTCTTATAATCTTACCCAGCCAGACAAACTTCTGTCGAATATGTTTACCTTTAAACTGATCATTTCTAATAAATCACATGCAAACCGTGATATGATTATGAGTCATACAGTAGTGGGCAACTTTAGATTTATTCTGACTGCCTGGGGTTAAAACAAACGTAGTTGTAGCCTTGAAGAAGGTAAGACTGCTTGTCGAAATATTTGCTCCAGTGAGACCTGATGTTCTCAAATTTTTCATCTCCTCAAGCTTCCGTCTGTCCCTGAACTTCAGACGCAAACCTAAGCACACGAGTGTCCTTGCATTTCGCTCCCATTGCAATGTGACCACCGTGGCTGGGAATAAAACCTGCGTCGTTGAGGCGAGCAGTGCCACGTAATGTAACTAATGCATGGAGCTAGTGTTCAATTTCAACGCTATTGCAGTGTAGATTGCATGACACAGTGGACAGCTAATGCTTGTGGACGATTGTAAGCACCCCTCCATGAGACGCCTGCTAAACCATGCACAAATACAGCATTTCAAGCGTGAGGTTCAAGATGACGTTCACGTGTTTCACCGTACTTGCAGAGTGGACATTCGGGGGTAGTCATCCCGTCGTTGCATGGCAGTCCTGAAAAAACAAGTAATGACATCACCAGATAATGATAAGCATAATAAATGAATATGAAATTTTGCAAAGGTAAACATATGAACATGGTGAACAAGTAAACAGCAGTTTGTTATACATATCTGTAAGCGAACCTTATAACACATGGTGTATCACTCGGGTTAGCTTATTTGCAACGCGTGTCATGAGTAGGTGCCTTGCCCACTTCACACAGCTGTTTCCTTGTCAGGCCAGGAGGCTATCGCAAATAAAAAAAAATCACGCCATATCCACGAAGTGAATGATGATGAGTGGGCGAAGCTCCGGAGGTAATCTGGGAAACCGCCAATCCCCGTAAATTTTGCCCACTGGATCATCATACAAAGACCTGACACACAAACGCGGGGGTCCTCATATATGACGTTAAGCTCAGGGGAACGTTTATTGTCGACGTTGCCGTTTTGCCTTTCGAGGGCGAGAGCGCCTTCACGATTGTTTTCATCCATGGCAGAAAGAGAATGTGTGGTCTGCAACACGCTTATACTTCATGGTCATCAGCGTCATCGTTATCACGTGTAGTGGGTACATTCCACTATACTGGAACGCGCTTATTCTTCATGGTCATCAGTCGTCATCGTCACGGAACGCGCTTATACTTCATGGTCATCAGCGTCATCGTCATCACGTGTAGTGGGCACATTCCACAATACTGGAACGCGCTTATTCTTCATGGTCATCAGTGGTCATCGTCATTTTTATCACATGGAGTGGATACATCCCACTATGCGTGGCTACATACTACATACTACAAAGGAGGGACAGGCCCACACCCTGAGGAGCTTCGCCCCTAAAAAAACGAATATTTTTTATCACAGTGACGGTTTCTTTATCACGCTAAAGTGAATGTACACTCATAATTATGTGAAGCTTTTGTTGCACTAAATGTGTAGCAAAAATTACCTAAACTGACAACGTGGCGAAAGGAGACCTCTAAACCTTGCTTCTCAAATGCGACTGCGGCCATAGGCGTGCGCACAGGGGCGGGGGGGGCTGCCCCCTCTAATCCCCTAAGGGGGGGGGGGGCGCAAAACCTGCACCGTACATTGACCCTTCTAGTCACCTAAGAGGGGGGGGGGCGCAAAATCTGCCCCATACATTGACTTAGTAGGGTGGGGGGCGCTGCGATGAACCCCCCCCCTAATGGGGAACCCTGCGCACGCCTATGACTGCGGCAAACTATAACTCGCATGTTTTTTTTTTTTTTTTTTTTTGCAGTGATACACGGGCTAGTTACGAAGATACATGCGAGGCGTTAGTGATGTAGTTGCCTTTTTTTTATTGGAGCGACCTGGTTTGTGCTGCCAAACGATAAACTCAACAGCTCGCCCCTATGTGAAGCCACGCCGCAAGGAACGCACGTTTTCTCATCGACAGAGTATGACACGCTGAAAATTTTAATATTGCAGTGCGGCGCCTCCGTGTGACACCCACACAAAGTCATTGGTAAAGAACTGAAGCAACGGGTTTTTATTCGCAATGCCCATAGACTGTCGCGCCACCGAGCGGAATTCAGGAGCGTCCTCTCGAGGAGGGTTAGTAGACGACAAAATGGCGGCACTATGCAGTCGCTCCCTTGTTCGGCTGTGCTAGCCTCAGTGTTAACGCGTTGGCAAGAAAGGAACACTACGACTTTGCATGTACCCTGCATCAGTGAACAAACCGGGTCCTCCGTGACACGAGAAATCTGATTCGTTCTTGCGAGACGCGAAGTTTTCGTGAAAATACGTCGCAATTCGCGCTTTAAGTGCTAGCCCAAGGTGTACACATACTATCAGCTTCGCGAGGCTTTCTGTAGCCACGTAGGTAAGTTAAATGTTATCGTCCGACATATTCAGTTGAAGCTCACCCTGTTTTACTTGCATATATAATTGGTCAGTGTTTCTTGTACTGCATGAGTCCCATAACACTGTACGCGGTAGGGAGGTCGCGCGGGCTCGCGATGTGCTCATGTATAACTGAGCGATCTCAAGTTGGCGATACATTAAAATAGGGCCTCTATCCTTTGTCAGCAAAGCGCTGTTACGAATCGTGCGAGCGACGTTTCAATCATTCGAGGACGCGTCTGCTCGACGCCTTTCGTGGAGCGAACGCTTTCCATCCACGCTGTCCTTCGCCAGTGTGTTGGGTTACAGTAGTTGGGTTTCATAGCCACCGCTGCGCCGCTTGTTTTTGTACGTTTGTTGATAGGTGGCAGCATACTGCAAGCGATTTGCTTGTTGACCGGTCTGAGAGCAAAACGTTCTCCGCGCCCAGACGTCTCTCTAATCGTAAACGTGGTGACGCGGAGTGGTCGAAGTCGTTCGGCGGAGGAAATTCTTCAGATTGCCTTCAGCAGTGATGTTGAAAGAAACCATCTTGACGACGAAGATTTTTCACTGGACGTAGAAGACTGTGAAAGCACCGAGAGTTATAGCGACGATGAACCACCAGCTGCTAACTCACGACGAGCGAGTTGCACTTCACGTCCCCTCGTGCGTTAATGTTCTTTCAGGCTCGTAACTCGTAAGTCACTCTGATTGTATTTAATGTATAATATCCTTGAGCGAGATCGAAATAAAGCATAGTTCCTCTTGTGCATTGCATGTATCATAATTATTGTGAATATTATGGAGCGCCGCATGCCGCCAACACGCTCGAGCTCGACCAGCGAAGCGAAATGGGTTAGAGCGATGGATCGTGCAGTCACGGCCACAATCCACGCCTCTCGGCTAACTTCTTCGACGTTGCGAAAAGGACACGTGTGCATTCTTTTCAATATTCATATTTCGATTGTGCTGATCGAGCCTGCAACGTGCGAGTGAAGTGAATTGCACACGGCTACAGTCTCAGCATGGCTGCGACACAAGCGCTACTGAATGGCATGTTAAATGCTTGTGTTCCGTTGAAGACGTAACTCCGCGTTTCCGACTGCGCAAGTAATGACAAAGGGGTATTATCACAGAACACGTTTATGTTTGCAAGCCATCATCACGCGCAGCAGCGATGGCGCTGCGCTACTCGCTGGCGGCCTACTACTGCGGCAAATCCGTCAGGCAGGCTCGGTACGTACTACCTCGGAGTGCCGTTCAGCTCATACGTCAATTCTAGTTCATACGGGTTTATGTAGCACGCACAGGATTTCGCAAAGCATCGTTATGCACGGTAACGGAGCTGAAACATAACCTTTCACTTCGCAGCAAATAATTAGGTGGCGAGTACTTAGCACTTTCCATGGTTTGGGAAAGTATTTTAGTCTCATATCCATTTCAGCCCAGCTCATGACTTCATCCGGTGAAAGTGGCATGGTCCGTACGTCCGCACGTCCTATCTGTTCCTATGCTAACAAACGGGTTGACCCTCCTCCTGGCGCCATGTTGAAAAGCACGGCGCGCCACCTATAGTTCGTGGGCATTGCGAATACTCACCGGTTCGTATATTCTCGGGCTTGAAACGAGTGTTCATTCGGTGAAAGCTTCAACGGTCCCTTCGTTCTCCCGAAGTCAGCTGAATGCGCTTCGCGAAAGCATTTTAACGAGTCAAAACGAACAGAACGAAGGCGAGTGTCTCGGCCGGCAGTGGCTCGAAACTTTTACATCGAAACGAAAGAGCGCGAGACCCATCCGAATGCACATTGAACCGTTACCTGCCGTTGCGCCGCCTCTACCGCCGTATATTTTGAAATGAAGATAATGATGTCGATAGGCTGCTGACAACTACGAGTCAGCTGGAAATTGATGACGCGGTACCTGGCAAGCAAGGCAAGGCCACTTGGTATAAATAGCAATTTGTTTTATATAAGTGTAGCCTTGATTTTTTCGTCCTCTGCGGTGGTTTCTAGAACTTGAGAGTTTTCGGGCCCTGGTTGGACTGTTCTGGTTTCATTTATTCGTCTTGCTTTTTTTCTCAGGTATTTTTTTTGCATACATTTTACCTATGCGCTCATTTAATGTATGGGTGAGTCCGACACGCTGAGATCGAGATTGGTGACCACCATGCCAGGACCACGCTTTCATCATCTGACGGAGACAGATCGTCAGACAACATATCTTCAGAATAATTTCTGGCCGAAGAAATCGGGTTCGCGCCTCACGTCATATTATTAAGGCGAAAGCCTTAGATGCCTCTTGAAATGCGAAAATTGACTGTCGGCGGAGTTGGCGTCAACCGAGTGATGTGAAAAATCATCACGTGATGACGTCACAAATCGCCAAAATCTGTGAGGTGATCATGAAGTCAGATAACTTGACGTCACATGATTACATCCCCACATTACATCGTCGCTTTGCACTGCCTCCGTGACCGGTTGGCCGATCAAGCAGACAGTGCAAACCCACGTTAAGTGCAGAAAGCTTGCATTGCCTCCGATCCTGGAGGCAGTGCAAAATCCACGTTAGATGCACAAACTTTCAGAGGGGGGCGGGGGAAGATCAATAAATATATCGACTAAAGAAAAACAATAAGAAGATGGCTTTCGCCATCGAGTCGTCGTAGGAGATTGCATAAGGGACCCTGTGAGTTTTTATCGTTAATCGCTGCGCACATGGCAAGCTTGTCAAGTTATTGATGCCATGACCTATCAGTCATGTTAGGCATACATTCGTGCCCTTCCATGCCATTCTTGGTGTATAGACCAGATTATTTTTACTCTCGCACCCACGTTTAGAGCAAGCATACATAATCTTGAGCCCAGTTGTCATCTGTCGGCGAGGCCAGCGTAGGGGCTGCAGAATATTTACGTCAAAGCTGATGGTGAGCGAACACTGGCGGCCATCATGTGATAAAAACAGGCTGAATGCTAGCGTAGTCATCCGCTCCACGTAATCAGCAGTCCCTCAGTAAAGGTGCTCCCCCCTGCAAGCGATGAAAATTCTGGTCTATACCAAGTGAACGAGACGCGAGAGTTACGCGATTTATTTCATTATCTTTGGTACCGCAGCCACGCCGACGGACACATTTCACTTCGCATGTCTTTTTATTAAGGCTTTCACCTTAATAATAAAACAGCCGAGCGCGGGAGGCAGTCTTGTAAACAAATAATAAAAAAAAGGATACGAAGAGTGCAAACGCGTTGGCGTGAGCTATTTACTACGTGCATATCTGCTACGTTCTCCTGGTTATCTTCGCGATCTCCAGCTTATTCTCTTCTGCAGCACGTCTACGTTCGTGATCCCACACGTAACTAAATTAAGTACCTCAGCAAGCAGGAAACATATAAAATATCACTTTCACAGCACACAAACGCGCTCTATGTGCGGTGAGTCATTGCAGTATTACCTTGCAGTGACGTAGTATTCAATATATCCCAAATTATCACAATGTTGGCTAATAGCGGCCAAAAATCAAGCGCGCAGCAGACGCCTGCCGCTTTGACGCGGCTTCCACAGCGGAGAAAGCCCACGGGTTCGGCACAGCAGCGCCGAGGCGCGGCAGTTCACCGCAAAAGGGCATCACTCTTTCCATGTATTCGCACAAATTCACACGGCGCTTGAATCTGCTAAATACAGGGATGCCTCTGAGAAAGTGTGAAGCTCAGTAAATGCTGATAAAATATTTTATGTTGACATTTGCGTACTAGTTCACGCCCCGAAGCACCTAAATAAAGCTTTTCCATCCCATTAAATTTCGCATGGCGCACCATTGTAACGTCAGTCGGGCATTCAGGCTACCCACACAGAACTCTGGCCACAACAGCAATTATAGTAAACAAGCGCTTATGTACTCTACTAACATAATAAAATTAGGGTAAATTTGAAAGTAAGTTTTTTAAGAAATAAACCTTGTCACAGAAATGAATATTATGTTCCAAGTGTTTAAGTAGAGGAGAGCAAGTTTCGTAGTTAAGTAATTAGCAGATTGAACACGCCTGGTTTCTCAGCGAATAGAACGTTTTGAAAGTTTTGTCTTAAAAGTTATTTTGTATGCACGAGCGAAACGTTACATGACGCCTTGCCTGCTACTAGTATAGTACGAAAGTTACACCAAAACCTGGCAACCACACTCCAAAGAACACACTAAATTTAAACAACACTGTGCATATTTTCTTAGAAAGTGTCATTCTAACATCAATGCCCCTTACAGTAATAGTGAAAAGTTAAAAATAATTGTTTTTTCGTAAACAGTTTGACACTGCTTTTTAATATGTGTTTTTAATATAGATGGCGGTTGAAACTATACGGATATGTCGTCATCGAGCGTTCCTTAGTAGATAAGGGCGAGCGTTGTGAAAGTCGATCCTGTTCAGCTACTTGACCATCGACGATAATTTTAAGCAACAGAACCAAATCAGTCTCCAAGATGTATTTAAATCTGAGTACAACTCGTTGTGGTTTCGGTTAGGTCCAGTCAAGGAGGTTCTATAGAACCTCTGGAGTGGCAGTCCCGGCCGCCGCCAACGGGAGCAAGTGAAGCCGCCGGCGGCCATGTAGCTAGAGGAAAAACACGGCCCGACCGCCATAGACGGCAATGGAATACGCGCGGCGAGCGCGTTGGTTTGCAGTCCCACAATCAAAAAATGAGATGGAAACTGCTTTAAACCCACGAACAGTTGCCTCTTCTCGTTTATGAAACAAATTATGTCATACTATTACGTGAGTGAGTGAGTGAATAGCTTTAATAAGTTCCTGCAGGTTTCCGGGCTGGGTTCCCGCCTAGGAGTCGGCCGAGAGACCGTGTCTCTCAGCAGCTTCCTTGGCCTGCTGGATCGCCCAGAGTTGATTGTCTAGTCCTGAGCTGAGCTATTACGTCAGCTGCAGACTTTCAGAATAATCTGTTGTCGAAGGGGTGCTTCGTATATCGAGCGCGCTGTAATTACATATGTGTTACTAGGAACTGGGTTTTTGTGTTGTAACGGCGTCAGTGTTCAAGGGGTAACCACAAGCTAACGTGGAACGCACTTATTCTCTTTACATAAGCACACATCAATCACGCGAACATTTGGCCAGAAGGAGGATTCGCAAGCATTAACCTACGTGGGCGACGTGTGCCATCACGGCAAGCGCAGCGCGCACAGCCTCGAAACGAGGTAGCTCTCGCCCTCTCAGACTAGACGCATAAAAAAGTAAAGCAGCCGCGTCCTTCGGTGTTTCGATTTCGGTTTGGTCGGATTTCAAAAGAGTTACATCTTGCTTTTGCCGCAATTTTTTCTTTTCGTAACTATTTGTGTTGAAGCTACGTCAAGGAGGTAGAAACTAACAGGCTTTTGTAGATGCGCTGGGAAAGCAGGAAAAATTGTAGGTACAAATTGTAGGTGCCAGGCCGTCGATCTGCCCCGTTCTGTCGAAGCAGCATTCTGCGAAGTGAATAGAGCAGAGGTGGTTGGTTGGTTGGTTGTTCCTTGGCAACCTGGCGCAACCCACCGCGGGGTATCGGCCATGAAACGGGCGGCACCTTATTTTAGAGATAAAATTGTTTTACATGGAGCAGAGGTGGTCAGAGCTGGTCGAGCTGGTAACCGTCCTTAGCTCTCTAACCACTTCTTCGACCGGCACGTTCCCAGGTAGAACGCTGCGCGCAGTCTTTTGGAAACATGTAACACGGATAATCACGTCATGGAATGTTGCGTTTGCCAATTCCTCGATAAACATCCATCAAATTCGATATCCATGCACCGGATAAATATGCATGCACGCCGTCAGTCTTGACTTGCAAGAAAACACCAGAAAGCTCGGAATTCTAAGGGCGTTCTGACTTCCTACTCGTACCAATATTGCTCGGTATACGTCCAGCTAGACTGCACCCACTTCGTGTATACACTTAAAAGTCACGTACAACGTCGTGTCAGCGAACATTTAAAGCGTAAAATTTTCGTCGCTACAACTGCACGCATGTATTACATGTATGCGCACCTTTCAAATTGTTTCCAGTTTAACAGCATGCACGAAAAACAGACAATCGTCAGCGAACTAAGTGAGGACACTTACACGTGAAAAGTGATCCCAGGCGTCTTCTTATTGCGATTTGTGCAGCCATAAGCGACGCACGAAGTCGCCATGGCCTCGTAAAATGTTTAACTGCTTTACAAAAGCATGCCACCGTCCCCAAAGACAACTGCGACGGCGGGGCAACGGAGCGCACTCCGTCGTCTGCTTCCGAGTTTTTCCTTTTGCAATATGGCGGCGACCGGCTTCACTTACGGGGGCGCCACCTCCACTCCAGAAGAAATAGTATATAACCTCCTTGGGTCCAGTGCACATCATAATCGTGGACTCCGAGACGTTGTGACGCCCCGATCACTGAGTACAAATTTTCAAGGTGGGAATGTTAAAGTTCCCTCCTTTATGCGGTTTTTGCCAGTGCCAGACTTCGGGCAACTTAATTCGATAAATCAGACTGCTAAAAGTTAGTGTGTGTGTGTGTGTGTGTGTGTGTGTGTGTGTGTGTGTGTGTGTGTGTGTGTGTGTGTGTGTGTGTGTGTGTGCGTGTGTGTGGGTGTGTGTGTGTGTGTGTGTGTGTGTGTGCGTGCGTGCGTGCGTGCGTGCGTGCGTGCGTGCGTGCGTAGGTGCGGGTCGGGTGAACAAATTCGAAGCTAAGTTCCGAATTAAATCCAAGTTTAACATCGTCTAACACGCACCTCACTGCGTCATTGTCGCGGCATAGACAGCAGAGTAGCTCATGAAGCGATATAATGGCCTTGTACTTTTACCAACTGTTCTCCAAGTTTCTCCAATAGTTCTTAAACCAAAATTCTCAAAGCACTGTGTCTGCGCACAACAATAAAATGATAAGCGTGCTCGCGCAGCGCCCCGATTCTCGAATTTGCAAGCAGTAGCAGACGACAAGCCATGGGAACACAATGCCACGTAGCGGCAAATCTGCTATTTTGACATTTTACCCTGCTGCTTTAGTCATGTGCGGTGGTGTCCAGATGTTTTCATAAACAATTCAGTCGCCAGTCAGCACTGTTGTTTGTCCTCTACTTTCTTTCTTCTACTTCTACCTGACAAGTGTGCACAGACCAGCTCATACATGCACCGCGGTGCTTTATCCACTTTCCCTTTCAACGTGATTCAATTACCATTTCATGACCGTACTCCGAAAACCAAATAATGACCACGAATTTCTAGAAGACAATAACGAATACGTGATGCACAACACGCGGAGTGCATGACGCAGCAAAGGAAGAAGCATTCCGCTGTTTCATTGTGTGAATTAAAACAGCACACATAGGTAAAAATAAGTAAAAATGAATCACAATGAGCGGTATGTTACCACTTTAACAGTAGAATAAATGTATATTTCACCGGTACGACGGGAAAACGACATCTTATGCCAACGACAATGATAGTTTTGTCAGCAATATAGTTGAGAAACGCGGCCCCTAAATTATACCAAGAGCGTTCAAGTTACAAACAATATGATAGAAGTATAACGTTTGCGCCACCTGTGAGCAGCGAAAAACATCAACTTGAGCGATTTGTTCCAAATCCCATTGGCTGTACGGAAGGCCCCAAACACAGTTTCTCGATTCGGCAAGAGGTGGCGCATCAATTGGTTAGATACAACATGTGGGTCCAGTACTCTCGAATTTGGAGCACAAGCTTGCCGGTTGGAACTTGGAGATCATGGCCGAAGACGGTGGCGATACGGTTCGCGGAACACAACCGTGGAGATGGACACATCTCGGCGACTGGAGCAGTGTTCTATAGCTTTTAAGAAATATTATTTCAACAGTTAGGTTCCACATGCACAAAACCGCACCGAGAACTTCCAGTGCAGCGCGCGATGCAGGTTTGTTGTGCAGCCAATTTACGGTGCGACCGCAAGCACACGACAGAGCGTCAACACGCCATAAAATGGTGACTAAAATTTTGTCTCGTTCTGAAGGCAAGGCCTTCTTTTAGGCATGATATACGGTTCGCGGAACACAACCGTGGAGATGGACACATCTCGGCGACTGGAGCAGTGTTCGATAGCTTTTAAGAAATATTATTTCAACAGTTAGGTTCCACATGCACGAAACCACACCGAGAACTTCCAGTGCAGCGCGCCATGCAGGTTTGTTGTGCAGCCAATTTACGGTGCGACCGCAAGCACACGACAGAGCGTCAACACGCCATAAAATGGTGACTAAAATTTTGTCTCGTTCTGAAGGCAAGGCCTTCTTTTAGGCATGATATACGGTTCGCGGAACACAACCGTGGAGATGGACACATCTCGGCGACTGGAGCAGTGTTCTATAGCTTTTAAGAAATATTATTTCAACAGTTAGGTTCCACATGCACAAAACCGCACGTAGAACTTCCAGTGCAGCGCGCCATGCAGGTTTGTTGTGCAGCCAATTTACGGTGCGACCGCAAGCACACGACAGAGCGTCAACACGCCATAAAATGGTGACTAAAATTTTGTCTCGTTCTGAAGGCAAGGCCTTCTTTTAGGCATGATCGCTAGCTCCTAGTTTAGCCTGGTAATGTGCATATATAACGGTTGCCGAAAAAAATGAAGTCGCAGGGACGAACCATTTGCAGCTCAATAACAAACCAATGCCTCGTCTAATTTAGGAGGCGTGGCGCGCGCGCGCGCGCACACACACACACACACACAAACACACACACACACACAAAGGACGAATTGTGTTTTATTGCGATAGCAATTATATGGACAGTATCGGCTGATTTTTGCCGTCGCCGTCGCCGCCGTCATGCTGCGTATATGTATAAGTATGTATATATAAATCAATATCCCAAAGAAAAATAAATCAGAAAAACGCTTCCAAAGCGCGGAATCGAACCAGCGACCTCTGAATTCGCAGCGCGGTGCGCTAAGCAAAACAAAACAAAAAAAAACTGTGTTAGCGACACATCTATCTGCTTGTATAGAAATGAGATTAGGCTTTTTGATGTCACATGCCTGTAGCCTGATAAGTGGTGACGTCTTGTTACGCGTTCGTCACGTCTGCGCACCAGTGTGGTATTTATTCCATTGCAACCCTTGCAATAAACCAGTTGTTAGTAGCGCCTGTCCTGTCTCTCACATGTGTCTGTCTTTCTTTAGCGCTAAACCACGATGTTAAGTACTCACCAACTCGCCCAACAACAAGTTCTTATTAAGTATATTTCTAGTACAACGGGCCCGTCTATATGTGTTCCTTCTGTGCCTCCGTTAGCGTGGATGAACGTCGATGCGCTCGTCACAAGGACCGTGACAACCACTTGTCGAAATAGGCTCATCGGACTGTGTCTTCGAAAGGGCGTGATCCCAGAAGAAGTAAGTGCCATATTTGGAACTGTTCCTCCATCCTGGGCCCATGTGAAACGTGTGAGCAAGATACTCCGTTCGGAACTGTCCCGCCAAGTTCGTCTGTTTAATGACTGGCTTCGGGTGCTCTGTTTTTCGCATGACCCGCCGTGGATGGCGGAAATCAGACTCTGTCGCATTAGAAAACTTATAGCACGCCTGACAGAATCTTTGTGGCAAGTGTATCTTAGGCATTTCCTTGAAAATTCGAAGCGAATGAAAAATCATGTCTCTAGAGGTAGTTTATTTGTAATTGGAGACGCCACCATCCCTGATAACATTGCCAGCTTGTTGAAGAAGGGTCCCAAATACAGTTTAGAACCCAGTATTCCCGCGCATGAACTTGCAGCGTTCAACCGAAACATCGCAAAGAAAGCCCCCAGTGAAAGCCAGGAGCGGTGCCTGCTGGAAGGTGTAGACAGCCTTCTAAAGGCCACTCATGGACATACAAACTGTCACACGAAAAAGCGCCTAGATAATGTGGTAGCGTATTTTAGAGACAATGATTTGTGTTTGCTACAGGCCGATAAAGACGGCGGGTTTGTTGTGTTACCGCATGGAGTGTACAATGAAAAAGCCATTCAGGCATTAAACAAAAACTTCACTCCCATCAAGACGAGTGTGTCAAAAGCAAAAGCTAGCGTAGTGAAACTTTGTAAAAGTTTAAATCTCGAAAAACTAGCTAAAGAAATAAAGGAAAGTAAAGGTAACACTTTGACAGTCTTTTTCAGTGCAAAAACGCACAAACCGGAAGTGCCGTTCAGGACGATCGTAAGTGAGCGAGGCACTTGGCAACAAAATGTTAGCCAATTCCTTTTACGTACACTTACCAGCCTCCAGATAAAGGATCCCTTCTATACCCGAAATTCTGATGAGGTTGTAAAGTTCCTTCAGGATAACGAGTGCTCTGGCAAAGCCTTTTCTATTGACGTTGAAGACTTATTCTATTCCGTCCCCCATGCCCACCTCTTTAATGCCGAGCGAGCGTGCATAGAAGAGAATGGTGTAATTCCCTTTCAAAACAGCGCAGGTCTCACGGTAGAGAATTTTTTAACCCTTTTAGACGTTTACCTCAGGAACACTTTTATTTCTTTTAATGAGCAACATTTTTTGCAAGACAAGGGAATTTGCATCGGGTCGTGCGTGGCGCCAATTTTATGCAACATTTTTCTCGCTAACATTGACCAATGCCTTGAGCAGGTTCTAAGCCATAAGGTTAAAAAAGTTTTTAGATAAATGGACGATTTTTTTATTATTTTAAGCGACAGTAGCACAGTGCCGTACCGAGACCACGTGGACCTAGTGATCAACCTTTTTAAACAGCATGGAAAAGGCTTATCGTTCACGCGAGAGCTGCCCCAAAGTAACATGTTGCAGTTTTTAGATCTTAATTTGCGCTTTTGTAAGAGTCACACATGTTGGATGTATTCCCCTAGGGCACGAAAGAAACTCTTACCCTATGACTCTGCTCACTCAAAGCTTGTTAAGAGGGGCATCGCTATATCCTGCCTGGAATCGGCCTTGAGAAAGTCGTGTTCACATGTAGTAGAAGCGGCCTTTGTGAAACAATTGGAAAGACTATTGTCCGCGGGTTTCCCTGGACCGGTCTTGGTGGCGGTGGCTGAGGCCCTACTCCGAAAACTGAAGGGCAGCGCCAAGCGAAAAACAGCGGATGAGGGAGCACCGGGGAAGAAACCTGAAGTTGTGCCGTATGTGCACAAGGTTTCGCACAACCTGAAGAAGGTTGCCAATAGGCATGGGGTCCCGCTTGTTTTTTCGGCGCCCAACAAGCTTGCACAGCTGTGCCCTCGCACAACAAAGGTGGGCTGCAAGAATAAAGGGTGCTCAAAGAAGCATGCCTCGCCCTTTGTGAAATGCGTGCAAGGAGTGGTCTATGACATACCGCTGTCTTGCGGTAAGTCGTACATAGGGCAAACAGGCCGATGCCTTAATGACCGGTTAAGGGAGCATGCGCAAAATCTAAAGAAAGTAGATGGGGCCCATCTTTCGTCCCACTGCCGAAAATGCATGTGTGAGCCGATATTTCGAGAGGCTAAGATTCTAGGAAGAAGCTGGAACAAATCAGCCCGCGAACTCTGGGAGGCGTATCATATAAAGAAAAAAGGTACTAACTGTGTTAGCGACACATCTATCTGCTTGTATAGAAATGAGATTAGGCTTTTTGATGTCACATGCCCGTAGCCTGATAAGTGGTGACGTCTTGTTACGCGTTCGTCACGTCTGCGCACCAGTGTGGTATTTATTCCATTGCAACCCTTGCAATAAACCAGTTGTTAGTAGCGCCTGTCCTGTCTCTCACATGTGTCTTTCTTTAGCGCTAAACCACGATGTTAAGTACTCACCAACTCGCCCAACAACAAGTTCTTATTACTTAACACTTACTTACTTATGCTTATTTAACGAGTAAGAAGATGGAAGCTGTTGAATTCACTGTTTCGCAAAAGGGTCTGCAGCGTTCCATTTAAGGTTCTAGAAGTTAATAGTTGCCAGGTTAATCTTGAATAGTTAAGCAGAATTGAAAATGATGAAACTAATGTGACTTACTTTACAAAGTAGACAACGGCATGCATTTATATCCAAGAGTGCTTCAGCATATTCCTAATGTTGGTGTAAACGTAGCTGGAATAATATGCGGCTTGGAGGTTTGTTGTCACAAAGCCACTGCGCGATTTGGAAAACTTTGTATGCTGCATTCCATTAGATTGGTACTTCCTACACCCGTCTCAAATTATTACGCAAATACTGCAGCTGAAGAGCGAACGGGCTATTTTATTAATTGGACAAAGGCGATCATGTCCAATGACACAAGTACTTGTGTATATTATATAAGCGCTATCACAGTGAGGCGTCTGTAGGGCACGGTGTTAGAACTCAGCGTCGAGGCGGAAATACTTTCCCGCTGTTGAAGTTACTTTGATACGATGAGTAAACTAAAACTTGTTCATTAACATTTTGTAATCGAAGCCGCCACGGTGGTCTAGTGGTTATGGTGCTCGACTGCTGACCCGAAGGTGGCAGAATCGAATGCCGGCCGCGGCGACCGCACTTTCGGTGGAGGCGAACATGCTTGAGGCCCGTGTATTTGGTTGTGTATCTCGACTCGACCAGGCCCATCGAGCTCTGCTGACCTTCATGGACCAAACAGATCTGGCCACCCGTTTATAAGCGTTTCTTTCTGTGTGTGTGTGTGTGTGTGTGTGTGTGTGTGTGTGTGTGTGTGTGTGTGTGTGTGCGCATGCGTGCGTGTGTTTATACCTATTTTTATCCAAGTCTTCGTCATTTTTTTTCCTTTACTTTCCTATCTTCTTTCCTCTTTCTCTCCTCCTAACTTCCTTTCCTCTGTCTCTTCAAAATGTCAGCTAACGTTGCCATTTGAAAAGAAGGCCTTTCCCATATCTCCTATATCTGTCATTTCTTAAGGGGATTTGGCGTTAAGATTTGAGAAGCATATCGATGCGGATATATACAATGACTAAAATATGGACACCGAGTTGTTCCGCGCTTATGTTTCAACACAAGTTGACAGCATGGGACGCCTCGCGAAAAAAGAAATGCTTAAGATCAGTCACATCTGTGTAGCTTACCCGAACAAAGCGTTATTAATAAAGATAGGCGAGAAAATAATGCGATCACCATTTAGCAATGCCTCAAACAGCCACAAAGTCATACAAAAAATATGGGACGAAGATTATAATGTGAGGGCCGCGGGCCGCTAGCAGAAGGTCGGCGGGCCGCGAGCTGAGACCCCTGCTGTATAGCCTGTAGGGCTCCGTGTTTTCGGATAAATCCGAAAAAAATCCGATAAACACTCGCCGGTAAATTTTTTGACAATTCGGATTTATCCGGTAAACTCCGATTTTAACGGCCAATATGAGCCTGTTCCGTTCTTTTTGAATGGGAGCGGTCATTGATACACCGGCTTGTAACGTCAATGTATGTGGGGCCCCTGGGAGCGCGAGACCACATCTTATACGGTCCCCTGGCGGCACTGGGGCGCGTATATACGGACCTCGTAAAGTATGCTTGCGTCTATTGCAACAAGCTTTAAGGTTGTATTGTAATATGCATAAACGTAGGTGTTTTGTATTCAAGTACTTCTGTCTGTGTTTGCATGTGTTTGTGCGTTCAAACTTTCCGGATAAGTATAATACGCTTCGTGTGTTCTGGTGTTCTCGTTTTCAGATAAGAATAATGCAAAATTAAACTCCCAATTTCAAAGGATTGGGGATTTATGAGAAATAAACTCCGACAAACGCCGATTTTCGGGCAAAAAAGCAAACTCCGAAAAACACACTTCGAATTTAAAGAAAAATGAACTCCGAGAACACGGAGCCCTATGTATAGGGTCTTTTCCAAAGCGGTTTCAAGCACCGGCATGGCTTTGTTGCCACGCTCGATTGCCACTCAAACCCTGATTTTTATTAAGCTCACTAAGGTAACGTGGGTTTTGGCACCGCACGCCGCGTTTTTCATACCTCTGATGAGGCACATTAAGGCTTTTGCTTTAACAAGTGACGAAATTTGAACGAAGGCGCGTCGCGGTAGTACCTTCATTGTCGGGGAAATTGGAAAGTGATCTTGCGCGCACTAGTGGATTACCCTAACTTTGCGTTTGACGTTTGTGCTTACCGTTTCCTTAGCGCGTTGTGCGGGAAAACAGCAATTTCCACTTTTTCTTTCGCCGTACCGCGTAGAACTCAGGGGCAACCATTGCGCCTCTTTTTCTTGCTGACAGTGCGACAGGCGAAATCGTTTTGTGCTGTTGCGACCGGCCTACGCAGACACGGGAACCTCGGGAGGAAGATGCAGAGGCAGCATGAGGGCCTGAAGGGAGACGTAACAGAGGTTTATTTACGTTGTTTAACTGGCGAGCATTTCGTGTTGTGTGAGCTTCCCCAGATCCCTAGATGGGGGAATCACTCCAAATTGGGACGGTCCAATCACGTCACATAGAGCGCTATCAAGGGGGCCGCCCACACCCGCCCCGGTCACACGTGAAGGCCGCAGGGTGATGGGTCACACACGCGGGCAACTGTGTGCTTCAAAGGTTCCGCCGCCCTGAAGTACCTAACCGCTCGTTATCGAGAACGGGTCGTCATCCGTACTGACGCCGTTGTCTCTCCAAGGATGGTGTCGCGACCGGAAAGCATTGCGGTCGTCTCGTCGATCACCTTGCGGCGTCCTCCCAAGCTCGGCCAGGGGGCGCTGCGTCGCACGCGTTTCGCCGCCTTTCTTGCGAAAACCGGTCGCTCCTGTCCCCACACCAGCCTTTTGACTGCGCTGTCTCCGCACGTTCAGGCACCCTGCACGCGCTGTTCTCTGCTCGCCGTGCACGTGCAGCTTCACGTGTCGCTTGCTAGAGGAGGACGGTTGATCGACCACCTTTTCGGGACCGAGCACGTCGTCAAGGGCGATGCTGTTTGTGCGAGCGCTACGTGCGTGCAGATGCTGAACGAGCACATTTCTTTGACATGAGTAGGGAGGTGACTGCGCGAGTTCTGTAATTATGTTACCGGTAAAACGCACATTCGTTGCGGCAGTCGTGTATACTCGGAGCTGTCAGCAACCATCCAGCACGCTTTCGCGTGCGTTTTCTATTGATAACTTTTCAATTGCTTGGATGCCAAGTTTGTCGTGCGGCTTTAAATTTATTATGAGCTCAGTGTGAAGAGCATAAATTTACATCTGCCCTGTTGAGTCACTGGCTGCATCGCAATGCGCAGTGTTCAGTTTCGTGGGAGTTTCACTTTTGCCGAGGTTTGCATCGAATGATAACAACGTCGGATCGCAAGTTTAATGTCGCCTTGGATTTTTTTAGAGCTCCCTTTGACAGCATAATGATATACGCAAACAATAAATAAATAAATATTTCATGCCCACTTCGACGATGCATGTTTCTTGCAGAGGCGTGTTTCATTTCGAATAATATCGACGCCTGATCACGCACCGTGTTCGCTTATTCGAATGTCGCTTTGGTTGTTTCGACAGCTCGCTTGGTCAGCATCATACTATACAGGGGCGTAGCCAGGGGGGGGGGGGGGGGAGGGTGGTTCAAACCCTCCCCGAAAATTTTCAATTTTGCTTGCGTATATGTACACGCACACATACAAACGCACGCACAAACATACATGAAGTATGGTTGGACCCCCCCCCCCCCCTCGAAAAAATTTCTAGCTACGCCCCTGATACTATACAATACCCACTGGGATCTCGCATGTTTATGATTATGCCGAGATTTGTGCCCAATAATAAGCGCATCTGAATTCGCGAAGCCATCGAAAATTTAATTGCCACCTTGGTTCTTTTTTCAGCTCGTTTCCAAAGCGGCATGCAAGGCTTTTTATTACGTGCCGAACGCATGACATTAATACGAGGCACGCCGTGGTGGATTAATTCGGATTAATTGCGGCCACCTGGGTTTCTTTAACGTGTACGTAAATCTAAGTACGCTGGTGTTAGTGCATTTCGCTCCCATCGAAATGCAGCTGCTGTATGCGTGAATCGAACCCATGACCCCGATTTTAGCAGCGCAACACTTCAGCCTTCTAAGCAATCACGGCGTGTCGCATGCAAGGCCAATATAAACGCTCAGTGCAAACATACAGCTTAATTCTGTTTACAGGGAGCCGCGACGGGAAATGTACCGCAATCAGCTGAATTAAACACTTAGTACTCACGGTACGTTATTTAAACTGTGGTGTAATAAGCCCAAATGCTCCGCTGCTGTAACATTACAAATGGTTGACTCGGAAAGCCAGCGCGCAATCTCGAAACGTACAGCGGCTGTCTATTTGTTGTAACTTCGGTTCACAAACGCACTTCCCTTTCAAATGAGCACGATCATCGCGTTTCTCCCCGTTAATAGTTCGTAATACTGTGTACGACAAAAACTGCTTCAAGGTGACAAGACCGCGAAAGCATCGCGGCGAACTGCCATAATCCACTCTTGACGCCTCTGCTCCTCGGACTGCTTGCATTGGAAACGGTAGAACATGACAAGAAGTTTTAGCCTCTTCGATATTTTTAAACTTTTGTGACAGTTCACAATGCAGCAGGACTGCGTGCCTGCTTTCGAGTACGACGAAGGAACGGCACCCATAGCGTGAAAAATGCGAGATAAAAGCCCCGGGGAGCACGTTCTCCGCGCGCGCGATGGGAAAACCAAGCAAGAGCGACCCGTCCCAGCTACCGGAGTTTTCCCCTCTCTCCGCTGGGGCGGCGGACGGCGCTGCGCAAACTTGAGCGTTGGAGGCCTATGCACGTGCTTGAAAGGCTGTCAGCCGGCAAGCAACACCTCCCTAGCACCCCCCCCCCCCCCAACCACCTAAGAAGAGGGGGGCGCAAAGTCTGCCCCATACAATGACTTAATAGGGAGGTGGGGCGCCGCGATGAAACTGCGCCCCCCCCCCCCCCCCGATGGAGGGGAACCCTGCGCTCGCCTATGTTGAGTTGAAAAGCAGAGGCTGACGAAAGAAGAGAGAAGAGTATGGAAGTGCCACTAGTGTCACTAATGAATACTTTGCTGCGGAGAAACCCTTTCATTCCGTAAATCCTCTAATTTATCGCTTCTTCCTGCTACCGCACGTCTACTCTCAGGACTATACTGTAGGCCGTTCCACTTACGGTATGGCTTGCATTAGAGTGGATACTCTCGAAATGATCGACAGAAGGTTTGTAAATTTTTTTCGCAGGTGCAGAGAAACGACCGCAGCGGCTTCAGATGTGTACTTTCTGCTTTAATGAACAAGCAGAGGACAGTGTTCTCCATTAAACTATAGTGAAGCTGGCCAGTCATCCACTTACGAAAACCTAGATTCACGGACACTATCAAAGGCTGACACCGACGCGGGAGCCATTGGATTACGTGACGGATTGAAGCCATTTCCATTACGTGAGTTTGAAAGTGGTAGTTTTTTGTACACTTCCTTCCTGCCTCTCTTCCCCCCCCCCCTCCTTGTCTAAATGTTCCCCGATGAAAAGTGATTTAAGCAGGCTGGCAGACAACATCGCGAAGCTAACCCGAAAGCTCGTCCCATTGCGCGTGCTCCCCACGGCTACGCCCATTAGAGACTCCTTCATTCAATGATACACACTCCCCTAACGTTCTTTCGAACCTGTGCTTGGCCTAGGCGAAAGTATAATTCAATAGGCGAGCCCACCTTCGTAAGAATCAATTATTCTCGCATATGATGCCTCTCTTTAAAGTAACCCTAAAGGGAAACACTGAATGAGTTTGGACGAAAAATCATTCATTGACTATTCTAATGTGGTTAATTTTACCATCATACGTTTATTATTCGAAGAGACAATGAAGGCAAGAGTCGTTTTTTCTCTTTTTTTTTTTTTAATTTCGTGCCGGAACGCCGTAAGCGCACCATAGGGGTGACATTAGAGATTTTAAAGCATATCGTATTTTATTTACAGTGGCTTAATAAAAGCTCCAGAAATTTGCTATGTTAAGTCTGGCTCCGCCAGAACACAACGGAATCTATTTTTAGCGATTAAGAACTGTGTAAGTCCTAGCAGACGCCGTCAAAACTTGGAGGTCACGGTGAGTCGGTGCGGGAACCTCACGTTGGCATCGCCACCTGTCCATTCATTTTACTGATTTTGTGGCTTGCCAAACATATCCTCGCGGTACGAGTGGTGCTTTGGCAGTGCGAAAGGGTACTGAGAATACGAGACTCAAAACATTTCTCAAATGAACGGCGCCTACATGCATCTGTTGCGTTATCTGTACCCGTCACCGTTATACAAGCATGAAAATAAAATAAAATAAAGCAAAGTTATAGCCATGTATGTTCTTCGTTTTTCTAGGTTGCACTTACGTTTGCCCGTGGATAAAGCACGAAGCATACAAGAGGAGAGAGAAAGAGAAGAAGAAGGCAGGGAGGTTAACCAGAAGGTAGTATCCGGTATGCTACGCTGCACTGAGGTTGGGGAGTTGGGGAAGAGAAAGAGAGAAAATAAACAATAAGGAAATCACAACCACATGCACACACGAGAGCGTTCCACTCAGAGGCGTTCTGACAGGCCAGTAGATCGCAGGAAGTAGCGCTTGTAAGGCCTTCTTCTGCGAAGTTATGTCAGGACGATGGCGTAGTAGACTTTCTTCTGATAGAGGCTGGTTGTCTAACTTGTTGAAAGCATGTCAAAGAGATTGTATCTGTGTGCTATACTCCGGACAGTCGCACAGAACATGTCGAATTGTTTCTTCGTCGCCGCAGTGTTCACAGGCGGCGGGGTCAGCCATCCCTATGCGGAACGCATACGCATGAGTAAACGCGACGCCCAGCCGTAATCTACACAGAACGGTAGCGTCACCTCGGCGAAGTCCTGATGGGAGTCGAAGGCTTAACGTGGTATCAAGGGAGTGTAGTCGTGCATGCATGAAATGTTGCTCATTCCAATTTGACCAAATGAGAAAAAGGTGGACGAATTTCTGCGACTCCAAGGCGGAACTGCAGTCTCTACTGTCTACTTTACGCCGCGGTCCACACCAACAGTTGGCATTTGAGACTGCTGAGATGTTACACCACCTAACCGGGAAAGGACACCGCATTACATTTTGATGGCTACCAAGTCACTGTGTGATTATCGGTAATTAACGGGCCGATCAAGCTGCCCGTTCAGCCCATGCAGAGGACCGCGATCTGTCGATACCTCTTTCTAGGACAGACGCTCCTCGGAAGCTCCGCATGCTCTCTCGCCAATGCTCCATGAAGCATACAAACTTGTGGAAATGATGCATTGTCTGCAAATTCGTCAACATCGCATGGCATAATTCGAAGGCACTCACTATTACATTCCAAGAAAGAAAATGAAGGAATGTGTTGTTTTGTGTGAGTTTAAGTAATTAATGTTAATTAGCGTGTAACTATCTAATTATTCTGTCATCAGTCAGCTTCAATACTTGCATAAAAAGAATCAACTATTAGGCCCGAAATCCGTGCACAGCTTGTTTTTTGGTTGTATTCGTTTCGAGCGGAGAAAAAAAAAATGCTCTTGACGTTGGTCATGGAACGCGGCACGTTGAACGATCTTCTAACATGGTAGTGTCTCCAGCAAAGTGATCCTCTGCAGCTAGTACAATGAAGTTAAATGACCGCTAGTTGTCCACTCAGGAAGCCTGCACGAATTTGAAGAAACACGCGGCGTGTGACGCGCCTCCGAAGTTCGCGTACACAATTGTCTACACCGTGACTGATTGGGATATTCGCGGTTCAACCACCGCAACATTCCATATTGCTAAGCAAAAGTTTCATGCTCGATGTTCACTCCGTGGGACAGTGATCAGCTGTGCAATGTAAAGATAATCTTGAATGAATGTAGCATTGGGCTACATTCATGTAGCAATGAGCATATGTTGGCGGATGACTTTATTTGGCGCCGCAAGGCAAGTTTACCCCGAAGGGTATACTACGAGAGCACGATAATTATTATTATTTGGTTTGAATACATAGAAAACAGGAAGACACAAAGGAAATAGAGAGGGAACAGGCTGACAACTGCCACCTAAAGGGGCACAACGCCTGCCTGCTCCTTCGGGAAGCGTACTGACTCGAGTGTCGCTGATAATGTCATCTAGCATAGACATTGTTCACCCTCCGTGGTTGTTCGATCAAATACAGTAAAAACTTTAATTTGACCACCGTTACTTCGCCAAAACGGATAATTCGGACGTGTTATCCGGTCCCGGCAAGTATATATCTATAGTTTAACGCTATCAAACTCTCGTTAATTCGGTCATATTTGGCCGCAACACGGTTAATTCGGAAGATCCTTCGAGCGCGCCAAGCACGAAGCACCGCACTTGTGCGATGCAAAGAAGCGAAAGTGGCGTTTTCGCGAATAACCGAAACGGCCGCGTGCCTTCAGAAAGGCGTGGTCGCCACCCATGGCTGTACATTAGTGAGCCAGGTTAATTCCAGCTTCGTTTTGACTTAGGGCAGTGCGCGCGCAATGTCACAAAGCTTAAACATGGTGGAAGATGAAGAGCGTCAGCCGCGGTCCGCATCGGCTGGCATAAAGCTCGCTTGCTACATTATGATGGACGATCAGTTGTGGGCCTTTTTTCCGGCGAAAAAATTATCGTCACGTGCGCGTGGTGGTTTTTGTGGTGGCGGTACGTAATAACGGATGGGTTCAGAGCACGTTTCGGCTTAAGACACGGTGCCTTGATCCGCGGTCACATTGTGAACCAAGTCCAGAATGACAAAGATTACGGCTTTTACACTGCTCTTATGCAAAATAAGTACTACGTTTACGTATTCATCAAGAACATGAAAATAAATTGACGTAATAGACACTCATTTATTATTTTCTTGATGCTTGTCGATAATTTGGCATTCGGTTAATTCGGACATTTTATCCGGTCCCGTGAAATTCGAATTAACGGGCTTTTACTGTATCACATTAGGCTAAACAAGTGTCAGAAAATCAAGCAATTAATCCACTTATCTTTAACGAAAACAATGCTGAAATAACCCCACATCGCCATGGGTATCTTGAGCTAGTTCAGAGTAATATATACCAGTATTTTCAAGTGCCAGCAGATACTTCTTTTCACATGTATTCGGATTGGCCGAGCACGACAACCACTATTTGGCCGCATATGAGCTGACGTCGCTCACGCATTAAATCTCACAAGACGCAAAAATTTCATTGGGGAGGATTAACGGTAGAGTTTTGGGGCTCAAAGTAACACTGGCTGGTATAGAAACCAATTCATTACACTGTCGTTAGCTACGCCGTCTTTTAAGACCAAGAAGGGTAAAATTGGTGATCTCACAGAAATGTTACGCTCATGTAAATACCATGCGCATAACACTAGTTGGTCAACATTAATTCAGAATCGCTACGGCCTGGCTCATGATTAAATCGTAAATCTTAAATGTAAAAAAGCGACAATTTATCTTTTAATGCGAATATTTCAATATTTACACTTTCCAGACGCTCGGAAAATCGCAGCAACTCTGTATGCTGCCTTTCATGTATCAAGGTGCTTCGCCGCATAAAGATCGTTATTGCAACAGAGCACGCTTCAAAGGAGGAGTAGAAATCGCTTACCGAGAAGCGGGGCTGCGTTGTGCACCTTTTATTTAAAATGGAAATAAAAGAAGAAAGACTTCGCATTTGCAAGACACGGGTGAGGTGAAAATGCGGTAGCGGGCACAGAGAGAGTATGAACATTCATATCATAACGATAATGCATACTCGGAATGCATCAAGAAGGAAATATGAAAAAAAGTGCAATATCTGGTTATACATTAGGTCAGTGCACAAGAAGATGTAATTGTACGCTAAAGGATAAGCTTCAACCTCGCTGTACAAACGAAGTTGACACGTTGCGAGAGTCTCCGAAGCTTGCAGTCTACCATGAGAGTATTATGAGAATATTAGTAAAAGCGTCGTTCAGCGGCGATAATGCCTTCGAGGACAACACTTCGCCTTTGCGATATATCGTAAAATGAGCTGTATAATTAGTCACTCGCGACAGCGCCGTAATTTAGCGGGCATAAGACCTTGTTAACAAAAGAGAACGGCTCAGAATGCATGTGAATTTCTCCATGCTTTAGGACGCAACGATTTCAAGAAATTTCCCTACATTGATTCAGAGTGTCAGAAATATTTAATCATATCTTAGTTACGCTAAAGATGTTTCTGATGTTATGCAGCGTGTTCTGGACGTACAGATACCGAAAGAGGCATATTTGCAAGGCTTTTCTGCCCCCCCCCCCCTCCTCCCACACACACACAGGGCGCTCTGTGCTTTTTTATTTTTCATTTTGCTTGATGATTGAAATCAACCTGTCCTACACCACCCACAGATCACATGGCAAACTTGAAAACGTTACGGGATACGCATCTGCATCCCTTCCCAACGTACCAAAGGCTATAACGGCGAGAGCTCTCAGCGCGAATGATGCTGACGCAGTCTCATTGCGTAGTTGTCAATGCGTGCTTTCTTTCTTTTTGCAGAAGTATATCTTTTCAGTAACACTATGAAGGTGTATACGTGTTCTTAAATCGCATGTACCTCAGGAAACGTCGACGTGCCTGAATATGAAGATGGTTGAAGTTGGTGGCTGCTTTGCGCCGAATCGCTACATTACTACCCTGGCGACGAAAATTTCAGGTTGTCTCCATGGTTACAATCTGGCTACTTCGAACTTCTATTTTGCCGCATTTAGTAGCCATCTTTCTCATTATTTGGAGATAAAATATCTTTGTTTCCAAACTTTTTTGTCGTGTCACCCGATGCGCGCGCATGTCCTTTGTAGCTTTTCAGTGTCGCTGGATTACAATTTTGTATCTCGAAGGACCGAAAAAATTTTTCTCAACTTTACGAACTTCCTGATTTAACGAAATGATTCGAGCATAGTTATCAGTTCGTTAAATCGAGTTTCAACTGTATTTGTATTCGCAGCGATTCTCATCAACAGATGGTAGTGAAGCTTCTGTTCCCTTGACTGCAAGAGACATCAGTGACTGGTTGAATTTTGTACGCAGTTTCTTCCGCATCTTACGTGCGCGTAACATGTGCCCACAATATTCGCTTTTGCATGCATTTTGTCCCGATCTCAACTGTTTCCCTCTCGCGGCTTAATCAAAGTTTTTTTTAAAAGACATTTACTGCGCATGTTCCACGTGCTAGCACTTCTATGTATAAAGTTGACGCTGTTACATGATGTTAGCATATCAAAAAATATTGTTACCGTCGCCTGTTCTGGGCCAACTAGTGTCTTTTTAATCAATATTTTGAATAATAGTGCGATTTCAGTGGCCCTTAAAAGCGGCCTATAGCTTGTATTTTTTCACACTGACGAAGGCCGTGCTGCGGTGGAAACGTGAGGCAGTAAAGCTGTTTGTTCGTACGTGTGCCCTTTTCTTTTCTATGTACTAGACACTGTGAACCTTCGCTTTGAATTCGCACGCACCACGCACACACGCACGCACGCACACGCAAGCGCGCGCGCGCACACACACACACACACACACACACACACACACACACACACACACACACACACACACACACACACACACACACACACACACACACACACACACACACACACACACACACACACACACACACACACACACACACACACACACACACACACACACACACACACACACACAAATTCACCCTGCCTGCTATTCGCGTTGTTATTTCATTTGCAACTTTGTGCACTCATGCCCTCATTGGGCGGTGGGAGATATTTTTATTTTTATGCACTTGATCTGAGTGCATCTGCGCGGGGAGGGCACAGCGGATAAACCTGTGCATCTTGTGCTTTATCCCCTTTCTACTTCAATGCGATTTAATCAACATTTCATGAAACTTCGCAGGCCAAATTACGACCACGAATCTCTTGAAGAGTACGGCGCCACGAAAATAGGGAGAACAATGGAGTGCATGACTTAAAGGGTGTTGATACCAATTTTTGCAGGTGAGTTTACTTCGCCATACAAATCTCCTGCATACAGAGACGGCCTTGAGCAAGTGTGAAGCTCAGTAAATGCTGATATTTTATTTTGACATTAAATTTCGCATGGCGCACCTACTGACGTCAACACCACCGTGACGTCAGGCTACAGTGTCAATTCTGGTGACTTCACGCTTCAGTATGGCTACTTGTGATGAGGTCAGGTACACTACCGACCCACCCCACTTTCCTGCCCTCTGTGCAATGCACCGAGGGCAAAGCTAACCCACATTCTCCTGGCCTGTTCGTCTTCTCCTCCTCCCGGCCGGTCGGTGCCACTGCTCCACGGAGCTGGCAAGGCAGGAGATCGCCACCCGCCGGGCTGCCAACGTCATGGACTTATTAGACATGAACGTTTGAGTGTGGTGGGGTCGCGCGGGGACCCGGGGGGCCTGGGAGGTCCTGAATTCCCCTGCAATAAAGTTTTTTCGACTCGACTCGACGTCAGGTACCAAAACAGTGAATATGGCAGCTTGCGCGTCACAAAAACGTTCAAAACGGCCGCTTGTGCGTCACCAACGCAGCCATGGTACAGTGCCTAGAATATACTTACTAGTGTGCCGACCGCCCAGCGTTTCCAATGGGAGACGCTGGCACCGACGGTGATGCCTTCCTCCGGACGCCACCAGCGGCGACACTCTTTGGGACCACGCTAACAGAGCGGCGAACCACGCCAAACGCGCGCGTTGCACGCGCCTCTCTCAATTGCGCTTCGGATTCCCGTTCGTAAGCGCAGTTAGTTGCGATCACGGAGTTGACAAATATTCCGTGGTTGCGGTAAACTTGTGGGGCGTTGTTGCTTTCGAGCCAGTAGCTTATGGTGTCTCCGCATGCCATCGCTAGGTTTCTTTTCTGTGCGCACGCTTCGCAGTTGTTTCTGTTCATGGAACCGCGATGTGGTCGCACAAAACGAGGCGTAAAGACAGCACCTGTTTTGTCCCATATTGTACGAGTGGCTACCGCTCAAATAACGAGCGGGTCTCATTATTCAGCGCGCCTGTGGAGACAACGCTTAGACGAGTGGGAGAAGAATATAAAGAGGGCAAATCGAAGACCAACTCCGGCGGCTGTCGTTTGTGAGAAACACTTGAATAATGGCTACACAGAGCACCGTTAGGTGATTAAATAGATCATTAGTAAAACAGATGTCGTTAGGTGATTACACAGATCATTAGTAAATTTATGATAATTAGATACAAATTGCTGTGAGCTTAACATTCTTCCACATGTGTCGCATATAATAGTTTACTTTGAAAAAAGAAAAATGTTCCTCAGAAACCATGTATTTGTTTATAGGTATTTTCGAAAAAAAAGAACAGATAACTGTGTGTACGATCGTTTGTTAGGCCAACGAAATCACATTTTTTCGATTACGCTTTGCACCGCAACCAACGCTCCGCAGCGTGAAACAGGCTGGGACAGCCCATCAGGCGCGCGCGTTGGTAGAGACGCCGCTCGGCATAGCCATAGAGTTTCCTACAATACCTACTAGAGGGAACTCTGGCGCTAGTGTCTATGGGAGCTGCAATGCATCGCGCTTCAGCCAGCATGGGAATCATGGGTAGTACACGGATTTGTCTAAACTTCGTTCTTTCGGCTCCGTTTGGCTCCGCGTCGCCTGCACCCGCTTTGTCGCAAAACGAAGTTCAGCAAAAATCAGCAGTTTCACTTCACCACTTTAACTTCTTTAGGCTCACCGATTCAAATCTGGTCACGAAGTTCACAACGATCCATTCTTTTATCCGAAAGAAAACCAAACATAGCAATAAACAAAGCCACAAGTGCGTTCGAAGCCCACAAGCACGAAGACTAGGCAAATCCGTGTACTACCCATCATTCCCATGGTGGCTGAACGATCGCAGCGCCAGAGTTCCCTCTAGGTCATTTTAGGAAACTCTATGGGCATCATAGAGTTTCCTACAATACTTACTAGAGGGAACTCTGGCGCTAGTGTCTATGGGAGCTGCAACGCATGACGCTTCAGCCAGCATGGGAATGATGGGTAGTACACAAACTTGTCTAAACTTCGTTCTTTCGGCTCCGTTTGGCTCCGCGTCGGCTGCATACGCTTTGTCGCAAAACGAAGTTCAGCAAAAGTCAGCAGTTCCACTTCACCACTTTAACTTTTTTAGGCTTACCAAATCAAACCTGGTCACGAAGTTCACAACGGTCTATTCTTTTATCCGAAACAAACGCCCAAACACAGCAATAAACAAAGACACAAGTACGTTTGAAGCCGCAAGCACGAAGACTAGGCAAATTTGTGTACTACCCACAGGGGTGGAAGCGGGCTTGAGTGTTTTGGAGCAGCTCAGGGAGCAGGAATAATGCTGTTTTGGAGCAGCTTTGGAGCACCAAAATGTGTGTTTTGGAGCAATGCAAGTTAGTTTTGGAGCAGAATTCTATGATCAAATATCATTGCTCTTTTTTATTTCTGGTAAACACAAGAAATTCCAACGATTTTAGAAAACATTTAATACTGATGAACCAACCACCCACACTTAATAATAATATATGTTGTTTAATGGCGCAAGGGCCATTGATGACCAAAGAGCGCCAAGACAGAACCAACCACACTTAACACAAATATATATATATATATATATATATATATATATATATATATATATATATATATATATATATATATATATATATATATATATATATAGAGTTGAAGAAATGAAGGAGCACACTTACGAAAATTGCATATTTTTACTCATTTACGTTTCGGCCGTGGCACGGCCTTCGTCAGAATGACGCCACGGCCGAAACGTAAATGAGTAAAAATATGCAATTTTCGTAAGTGTGCTCCTTCATTTCTTCAACTACATGTGCACCGGACCTTCAGAATTTTCTTTTGAATTATATATATATATATATATATATATATATATGCGCACACACACACGCGTGTACGTGTTATCAAAACATCACAGCTGTGATAGAGCAATGACTCAGGAAAATGAGATAAGCGATGTTCTGAATAGCTACACTTGACTAGACTCACAAATGAAAAACATTAAAGATAATGAACGTTTTTCATCAGCGGTGTTTTCGCACCGCGTTTGCCGGGTTGCTACATTTTCGTCAAAAGCCTACACCGGCTTCAAAAAGTTCCTTCGAAATGCGCGGAGGTCAGCGCCGTCTGAAGGCATTGGGAGAAACCAAAGAAGCACGCGTCTGCACCCTCCGAACCATGTAGAGCGTTTTTGCCGGCGTTTTCCCGGCGTTTCATACGCCGGCGTCCCTCGACGTCGACGCTACAGGTGACGGTGGCCGAAACGTCCACCTCTGGACGGTCCAGACATCACGGGCGGCAGCGTCGACGCCGGAAGCAGTTCGATGAACGCAGAACCAATCAGCGTGTGGCTGGCAGCGACTTCCGTTACGTAACGGCGTCGTCGGTGCTGCCAAAATGGCTGCCGCCCGCCTCGGATCTAATAAGTCGTCGCCGTGCACTTTGTGGCCCTTAAGTTCTCAACTGATGCTTGTATTTGACTTAGCTTGTTCCCTAGAAGCTTCGACAGCAAAGGGATCGTGATATCTTTGAAGTCTTTCCGAGTGCTCTATAGCGCCGGCAAAAACGCTCTATATGGTTCGGGCTTTAAGCCCGAACCATATAGAGCGTTTTTGCCGGCGTTTCCTGGCGTTGCGTCCCTCGGCGTCGTCGCATCAACGCCGTCAGAGAGGGCGGCAAACCATATGAAGAGCGTTAGCTCAGCGTCACACAGTGTGACCAGAGGGAATGAACCTGACTCCTCGTAAAGCAGTGTACAGTTTCCGTCAATGGACCAACAAGATATATTCCTGATTATAGCTTTTATGTCTCATTAGCAGTTCTGTGGTGCAGAAAACGAGTCACACTGACACAACGCCACCGAAAAGTCTATTTTTTTTTTTTATTTGACTTGTAGCGCCAGCTATTGGCATTAAGAAGAAGCACAAACTTGCGTTTGTCGGACGAGCGGGCGATGTGCTACGCGAGGCGTTTTCTTTTCTACTTCGAGGAGGAAGACGCGGCGGCGCGATCTTGAGATGGCGTTCGTCAAAAGGACGCGCGCGACCCTCCGACCACGCGTCAGTCGCGCATGAAATCAAGCCATTCAGGACGCAACAGCGCGATTTCGCGAAGGCGTTCGTCAAAAAACACGCGCGTCCCTCCAAACGCGCGTAAATCGCGCCAAAACTTGCGCCATGCGGTTCGACCTTCTCCCTTCAAGTTCCCTTCCAAGATTTGTCAATTATTGGTGTCGCTTATATGCACGAAAATACGGTACTTGAGATGCGATGATACTAGATGTCGCAATCGCACAATTTGTATCCCGTGGTTCTGTTTTCGTACTACCTGACATTTGTCTTTTCAGTAACAAACGTTCCAAGTGTCTATCTTGTTCTTTTTTTTGTATATTTCTTCACTCGCCACCTCATGAGCCAAACCACACGCAGCAACGGCGGCGAGCGGCATGTCATGTAGTGCTGCGGATGGTACGAGCTACAGCGTACTCGACCACGAGCCGAGCGCAGGTTCTGACGAGCCAAAATCGAACGCGACCGATCGCACTAGCGATACTAAGCTCCTCCCTGCACGAGCGCGTTTACATGCTGCATTTATAACGTCTAAGGGCTGGTGTGCAATGCAACAAATTCTGCACATGTAGAGGCACGCTTTCACTAAAAAAAAAAAAAAATGAGTTTCGGAAATGGTCCAACCGACTTGCACGGACCTGTGAGTGGTTTCGCGGTTGGTAGTGGCTTCACTGACCGCAAACAGATAAAACATTTTTTTTCTTTCTCATGAAGACTTATGACACAAAATCCACATTACACACTCAGCTAAACAGCGGTTTCCTTAATGCAAAGTGTCTAAATAATGGTCGCGCGTTTACGTCCGCGGCGGCTGCTCGCACTATCCTCATGGCTTTACATCAAATTCAGTATTCGCAGTAAATAGAACCTTTTCGACAATTATGAAGCGTCAACGCAGTTACTTTTGTTCATGTTCGCAATCCCAGGCCACGATAACCGCAACCGCCCCGTGCGCGCAGCGCACCAGAAAACTCCATTGCCACCGGCGTCACAATCGAAATATGGCCGCACAACTCACTTTCTTGTAGATAGCTCCTGTACAGGCTCGCTAGCTTTTTTGTGCCTTCGACAACGTCACGAGAGCACGCCAAGTGATGTGATGATGATATAAGCTCGCATAGGCGTGCCATGACGCGGATGACAGCGGCACATAAAGGCACCAAACGTAGCCTCGGTGATCGGTTCCGGAAGCGCACTGGAGCCCATCGCGGAGGCCGTGCACCAAAGACCGCTTGGGAGCAGTTTCGGCGCAATAATGCGTTTTGGAGCAGGGTGGCGCAGCAGAAGCGGATTGGCGCAGCATGGCGCAAATGGCGCAGCGCTTCCACCCCTGTACCCATCATTCCCATGGTAGCTGAACGATCGCAGCGCCAGAGTCCCCTCTAGTTAATTTTAGGAAACTCTATGATGGGCATAGCACGATCCCTACGGCTATCGCCGTCTGGTGGCCACCGGTGGAAGGCATCATTCTCCGTGCCACTACGTAGTCCCACCGCGACGCTCGCGGTCGGCACACTAGTAAGTATATTCTAGGCACTGTAGCCACGGGGCGCACGGAGCGGAGCGACCGTGGAAACGTCACGATATCTTGCGCTAGCACGTGACGAGAAACTCGTACCATGTCGTGACGTCAGGGTACAGCAGGTACCGAAGCTAGCTTTTATAAGCATACCGTAATTACTTTGTCAGGGTGCCCTCGCGCTTACCAGTGCATTTTCTAGGCTCATGAGGGCTGGGCCTTTCATTTGATGCAAAAGAGAAATATATACAGACAACTGAAAATTTAAGGCTGTTTTACATCATGCGATTACATGGCATGAAATCGTTCCCCTCGCTCTCTTCGATCCCGCCGCCGGCTCGGTTTCACAAGGCTGCGATTTTTTCGCGCCGGCTGGCGCGGCACGCTGGATGGCTAGCTGCCGTTCTTTGCGTCAGACACTGCGTGCTTTGTGATACTGTCATAAAAGCTGTGATAAAATCTCTGCTTTGTGATACTCAACTTTTCTTCAACAGAACGGAATTGCACAGAGTCGTGGGAGTCCCTCCTGCGTGCTTCCGAGCCAGCAGACCAACGCCGGCTCATCCAGCGCGCGGTGAAGGCTGCGGTATCCCAGGGTATCCCCGCCGACCTCCTCTAGACCAGCGCAACTAGTCTTGGTACTGGTCCCCTCTTTTGGGTGCAACAGAGACCACCACCACGCGTGTTTTTTTTTTTTCAGACTTTTCTATGCAAATGTTTTCTGAGCGCTCAAGAGCGGTTCCCGCAGTTCAGTGCGAGGGGACGAAGACACACGGCGGACTAATTTATGTATGCTGCAAAGCCGTACAGCAAGTACATGTGCACAGTACGCAACAATGCAGAAACTTGTCGCGACATCCGAAAGTCACGTTGTTTCGTCAACATCACCTCGTAGGCTCGTGGTATTTATTACTCGCGACGTGTGTGAGTACACGCAAAAAAAAAAAAAACATGTTGTACGGCACGCAAAGATAATATATAAAATAGAAAAGCTTCAATAAAATGTGTCCAGAAAAGACAACTCTACACATCCGATGGTCATTTTGCCTAGCCCCGGCAACTTGCCGGTTATGAGAATAAACTTCACGTAAGGGCAGTGATGCGCTGCAATCGGCTGGCGTGTCGTAGCTTCTGAGCTCGATAAAAACGTACTTCATTTGCCACGTAGTCAACAAACGTATACAAATGGAGGAACGTGATCAGAAGTACGATCTTTTATTTTCTCTATTGACGCGTCGCTGCTGATCGCACGTACCGGATTCGGTAATCCACGGCTCCGCCCATCTTGATCATGATCTCGATCTTCCATCCCCGCCATAGGGTATATCGACGGCTCGGCGCAACCGATCGCTGCGAACAGAGCGCTGCTGGGCACCACTGGACGTTTCGATATTCTAGGGACCGTAGTTTCGACGAAAGCGATCGGCCTTTTTTCACTGGGGGCTAAATTAGTGCTGCCACAACCGTGAAAATCGCTGTGTTTTCGCATCATGTGAAGCAGCCGGCCTTTAGCAAAGCAAGAAGCTTTCCGCCAGAGTAGCCTTCCCTGCTTAAATGAAAACAGAAGAAGCAGGTAAATATAAGTAGAATGTTGCAGCGTGAGCGGTTTACGCCTTTAAATGTACAATAATTGTATATTTCGTCGGCACGGCGGCTAAACTGCATTTATTGCTAACAATGGTGATAGTTTTCTGAGCAACTCAGTTGAGCAACGTGACTTATAGATTATAGCAAGAGCGTTAAGTTTAAGAAACTATACCTAAAAAGTAGACCACATTTGCGCCCTCTAGGAGCAGCAAAAACGTTCAACTTACGCGCTTTCTTGCATTTCGCATTGCCGGTACGGAAGCCCATTCACACGGTTTTTCTTCCCGGCAAGAGATGGCGCTACTATCGCTTTATTACAAAAATGAGTGCCACACATTTTGTATCAATTTGGAGCACAGTCTTGCTTGGACGATGTGAGTTTTTCGAGACATGGCCATGGAAACGTACGCAACTGGGTGACGGAGTCAGTGTTTTATAGCTTTTAATAGAGATTACGATAACACGGAAAACTCTAAAACTAGGTCCCAAATGCAGAAAACCGTCCAAGGGCTTCCAGTGCAGGGCATCATGCAGGTCTGTTGTGCAGAGCGTTTGCCGCAAGCACACGGCACAGCAGAAACACTCCGTGGTCCTTTAAGTCTCGTTTTTGAATAGAACACAATTCGACTTTCATGTGTCTGACTGGTTCTAAGTGGACAAGAATATTCCAAACGGTCGGCGTTATAAGCTCACCAAGTCAGTACAAGACAATGGCAACGTTTTGGAGGCTACGTTTTGGTAAGGGAACTTGTATTTGTCATGTAAAAAGGTTGTAAAAAGGTTTCGACGCAGTTACGTCTCGTATCTTATTTTTAAACTGCCGCAGTACAGTTGATATTGCTATGCAAATGTTTTATTCTCTTCATATATACTTAGTATGCGCAGCGTAAGGAAACGAAGACAAAGAGAAGGCACATTAATGACATAGGCTGGCGCTGTTCTTTGTCGTTTGTGTGTCTTCTCTTTGACTGTGTTTGTTTGCGCTGCACATATTAAGTATATATCAAGACATGTACCAACTCAGCGGATTCTTCTAGTTTCATTCGCAATGTTCTCTCCATGGCACAGTCTTTAATTATTTACGCACTGTAAAATACCCTTAAGCGATTACTACGTACAAAAGCATTCAGTGACTGACGATATTCTTTTGCGCCGCAACAGAAATTTTTTTTTTCGAGGAAAAATACGAAAGCAGGACAATGATTCAAAGCAGTCGTGTCACGCCCTAGCAATTACGTTGGTGTCTGTGTCGCAAACCATATAGTCAAGCGAAGGAATCATTATAGTTCTATTACTTCAAAATGCTCGTCTGTATATTTGTGATCATGTAACTATTTTTCTTGAAATCAATAAAAATAAATCTGAATCTTGTCTCTGAGCAGTCTTTGATCAACTCAATACCGAAATAACCACATAACACTATCAATATTTCTGAGCGTAACATATATTGGTATACCAGCCATAGCCGAAACAGATTTTTTTATTAGGGACATTCAAATGAGGCCACGAACAACACCAATTATTTGGCTGAATTTGAGCGGTATTAACATAGAACTTGAACAGCGTTTTTGAAATCATTGCTATTCTCAACGCACCACGAAATAATGTCGCCTTTCTTATACTCTTAGTATAATGCCATCACGGGATGCAATTCTTCTTGGTAGCGTTACGTAACCTGGGACACCAGCTCTCTTTTTTTTCCCCTTACATTCGATGCAGTTGAAGCATTTCATCTCACAAGAGGCAACGATATTTTATTTTGGAGGTTCAAGGTGCAGTTTCGGGCTCAACGCAACACTTTGGCTGTAAAGCCGGTTCATTAGCAAATATGTAAAATTGTTGACCAATCTCAAATATTGGGGTCATGTAAATACCGTGCAGAGGTGGTCAACGTTAATCCAAAACCACTACGGCGCGGCTCATAAATGAATCCTGGACCTGACACGTAAAAAGAAGAAGAAGAATGTGACCTTTAATGGGAATATTACAATTAGCAGGATTTCCACACGCTAGGAGAACAGCCGCAATATTGTCTGCTGCCTTCCTGTTTATACGGTGCTTTGCCGCATATACACTGTTACTGCAACAGAGCACGCTCTGCAGGAGCAGGATTAGACTGATAGAGACCGGATTTTAGGCAAATGCCTATTTTGTTCCTTGCGCTCCTATCGCATCATTTTGATATAATATGAGCATGAATTAGAGGTTAAGAAGTGCCTATAAATGCCTATTTTCGAGATTGAAAATATCCGTAAACAGGGGGTGGGTGCTCGAGCCGACGTTTTGACAAGTGGACTTGTCTTCCTCAAGGCTGGAACCTTGAAGAAGACAAGTCCACTTCCAGTTCCAGCCTTGAAGAAGACAAGTCCACTTGTCGAAACGTCGGCTCGAGCACCCACCCCCTGTTGACGGATTTTTTCATCGCAAGCTTCTATCTTCCACTTCCTGCCACTTTTTTTTTTATTTTCGAGATTGGAGCTTATATGAACGCTATTTAGCCTCAAGTTTCGCTCCCGGGTTCTGTTTGAGACCGTTATTCAAGTTACCGCGTGACATTGACTGTTGCGAACTATGGGGTTCAACCTAGCCCTCTAGTTAAACCAACTCGCTGAAACAACCGCTAGAAAGCAGTGAAGTGGGACCGCCGTGTGCCACGCTGACATGGCGCGAGCGGTTGGCGAATGCGAAACCGCGGAGAGCCGTCAGCGGAAATGAGAGTGAAGACCAAGAAAAAAAGAAAGAAAAATGTGATGTGCACGCAGCTTTTGTTTTGTTTGTAATTTACACTTTAAGGTGGTAACTGCAGTAGCGTAGCCAGAATTTTTTTTTTTGGAGGGGGGGAGTATTCAACCATACGTTATGTATGTTCGTGCATTCGTTTGTATGCGTGCGTGTATATACACACACGCAAAACTGAAACGTTTTTTTTTTTTTGGGGGGGGGGGCTGAAACCATTGAACCCCCCCCCCCCCCCACGCCTGGTTACGCAAGTGGTTCACTGCTATGGGAGAAATTGGCTCTACGCGATTCGGCCCGGCCAATAGAAGGGGTCCTCCCTTCTGGTCTTTTAGCGATCTGGCTGTCTGCTCTTGCCCTGCCCTTCCCAGTCATGCAGCAAAGATACCCCCGAGTTTGCTGATTCGACAGCGGACACTTGACTCACCCTGCAGAACACGGGAGAGACCGTGTTCTGCGAACCGTGCGGGACAAAGCACAATTGCACGGCTATGTTCAACTGTTGGCGCCTTTGTGCCCTCTTAGAGGGACACTAAAGGCAAACAACAATTTATGTCAGAGTGAAAGCTCACTGTATGACAACGTCTAAAACAACAATATTATTAACAGCAGTGCCCTACTTACCGAGAAATTAAGCTAAATTTATCACACGATGAGCGCCACGAGCGGCACATTTTGGAAATGATCCCGATAACCTGAGAGAGTTCGACTACAATGAATTACTCGTAATCAAAGTAGCTGCAATAAAAAAAGAACCTTCCGTGCATCAAGAGACGTAATAAAATGCTGCTTGTTCGTTTCTGTTTGATTCATGGAAAAAAGAACCTCTTTGGTTCCTTGCTGTTCTTCTTGCGACATTGTAATTCGTTGGTATGGCATTCATTGCTTCGCCTTTGCGGCGAAACTGTGACTTTTTTTTATGGGTTGTTTCCTGTGCTTCACTGAAACTTTGGTTTCCAGAAACTTCATTTGCTTACTTGCACACGGCCTTCTTAATTCTCTTCTAGTAGCGTAGAAATAAGAGTAAAGAGTAATTAACTGCACCAGTAATTCAGTGGTACAACAGACCCTTCTCATAATTTAAAGCTAGCTTTCCTGCAATGCAGATAGCCCAAGTGAGAGTGGCTAGTAGTCACTTACTGCAAGCAGCGTGTTCAAGCGCAGTTTGCTTGCGCTATGAGGCCGAAAACGTGCACTAAGCTCTCTTGATATAAACACGCACAATAGAAAGCCCCAGCACGTGCAACTAGGGCCTCGTCTCCACTTGAAGCATGACAGGTGCCGCCATTAGTTGGGCGAATATGCATCGAAGGAAAACGCACTTGCGGATTATGAAAATGGTCTATACTACAATGTTTAAAAACTGCATAGCAGTAATTACAAAAGCATCTGACTTAGTAAATACAACTTTGAATTCTGGACTGGTAGATGAGAATTTAAGCGAGTTGTGTGCACCAGTAAAGCAGTTAAGTTTCAGGAAATCAGAATTTCAGTTAGGCACAGGAAACAACAGAGAAAAAAATGATTACTTTAACCCTTTCAGATGCCACCTATGAAGAACTGTTTGTAAATGTGTCAAATTGATACATCATTTCAAGGCACTCAGTAGTCTATTGCAACAAAAATAATGTCACAATATGTTAATTTATGTGTGTCATTGTAACTAATCCTAATTAAGTGGTAATCACATAGTTATTTATCCTGAAGCCATTGATGCTGTTTCGGCATAAATAGAATGAAATTTCAGGCTAGAAATATAGTGGAAGTTCATTTTTGGTTATGTCAATTTTGAGCAAAGAAAAATTATACTTTTCGCATGGCTCGCGGGAAGCGGCACGTCGAACGACTTGTCGAACATGGTAGTGCCTTCAGCAAAGTGATCATATGCAACAGTACACTCCAAAATGAAGTTAAATGATGACAGGTTTATTATGCAAGATGTTCAATTCACCCAAAGCTGAATATATCTCACTCTTTCTTAGCCCCTAGTTGATGCAAATAGCAAAGACAAGTGGTGTACACAATTGTGTACATAGCATGTCAAAGGGTTAAGCTTTGTATTGCTAACAGTTCCTGTGAGGAGAATGTTTCTTAGTTGTATATATGTGCTCTTTATATATGGAAAATGTGCAGTAAAAATAAAAAAATCAAACTTTTACTGACATGAACTATTGTCTAATTTGCAGCGTGACATTAAATTAGTGTCATACACTTGCAACAGATCCAACAGTACTATGAATGTTATCAAAATTCATTTTATCTGTCTGGACATGTCTAAACTGTAGCCATCTTCAGAACACTCCAAGATGTGCTGCACTTATTGTCTCACTGCTAGTTTTCTATTACTCATTTCTGTTCTAGAACTGCCCCGCCACGTTGGTCTAGTGGTTATGGCACTCGACTGTGGACCCGAAGGTCGCGGCATCGAATCCCGGCTGCGGCGGCTGCATTTTCGATGGAGGCGAACATGCTTGAGGCCCGTGTACTTAGATTTAGGTGCGCGTTAAAGAACCCCACGTGGTCGAAATTTCCGGAGCCCTCCACTACGGCGTCTCTCATAATCATATCGTGGTTTTGGGACGTTAAACCCCAGAAATGATTATTATCAGTTCTAGAACTGTTATAGGATCATGACCTTCGGTGCTTTTGTCATTGGCTCCTTTACCTATTCCTCGTCCTGAGAGCATCTTCAAGCTCTTATCTGAGGCTTGGGATTGAAACACGGAGGGCAAGATCCATTGTTATTCCATTTTACGTTGGGAACCTCCACACACAATGTGCTGTGTAGGCAGATGTGTTGGCTTCTGCCCTTGCACCAGTGTTTTGCAGTGTTTTGAAGATTTGGAAATTATACAAGCAAAGAGGAAAGCAACAGAACCACTGAACGCCATAAGCCTACAGTCATGGGAAAAAGCAGGAGGGAATTGCATCTGGGGAAGAGTATGTTGAGGCCTATTAAAGATAAATATTTGAGGAAATGTACGACTTTGAAAGATAATTCTTTGTATTTACGGGCATGTGTCCTTTAAGTGCTACATGCACTGATAATTTCAGGAAACAGTGGAATGTGGAATACAAATCCCAGGAGGTTTCATAGCGGGTATTCCAGGGATATCCCCTGGATACCGCTTTCTGCCGCATTTTCAACCTATTGGGGATTTATGTGTGACGTCCCTGGGACATCCCACAAGTTCTTAGTAGGACGTCTTCTGGGCGTCAGTGCGTTGTCTAGGGGTCACTTGTGTATTTTAGATCACGTGCGTTTTGCCTGACCAGATCGTGCTGCAACGCCACTTGATTCAAATTTCGCCACTTCATCATATGAAGTTACCGCTTGACTTAACACCGCGGTTAGCTTTCCTGTGCGCCTGCACGTGGCGCTTCGATATCAGGGCATTGAACAGATGATTAACACTTCACATTACGTGCGATTTCTTGAATTTAAAAAAAAAAATACTGTGCCGTATATTTTGATGCCTTACAATTCAGGATTCCCGTGTAAATAACTGCCCACAAATTGGTAATTAAAAAGCTGAGACTTTTTGCTAATATGCACTGTTTACAGAAAAATATTGCGTATGCGGAACAGCCGCCGTGAACTGTGTTGAAAGAAGACGAGGACGATGAGCGCGTGAGCGGTGGTGGCGCGCGCCGGCTCTATGCAGCGCTGAGGCCTGATGGTTCGAACTGCAGTGCCACGCCATCCGGTACAGTCCGAATACGACGGGTACACCAGTAACTACAAACGCTACCAGGAGGTGAGTCGGAAGACGCGCGACTCGTGACCAAAGCGTCTGGAACTCCTGGCCGCCGAGGAAAATGAAGCCAGGAGTGGGCGCCATGTTTGACCAAGCGCAGAATTTATCGGCTATTCCACATACGTCCACGCCGCCGAGGAAACCGACCGCCAGAAGTGGGCGCCATGTTTGACCAAGCGCAGAGTTTATCGGCTATTCCACATACGTCCACGCCGCCGAGGAAACCGACCGCCAGAAGTGGGCGCCATGTTTGACCAAGCGCAGAATTTATCGGCTATTCCACATACGTCGACGCCGCCGAGGAAACCGACCGCCAGGAGTGGGCGCCATGTTTGACCAAGCGCAGAATTTATCGGCTATTCCACATACGTCGACGCCGCCGAGGAAACCGACCGCCAGGAGTGGGCGCCATGTTTGACCAAGCGCAGAATTTATCGGCTATTCCACATACGTCGACGCCGCCGAGGAAAACCGACCGCCAGGTGGGCGCCATGTTTGACCAAGCGCAGAATTTATCGGCTATTCCACATACTCGACGCCGCCGAGGAAACCGACCGCCAGAAGGGGCGCCATGTTTGACCAAGCGCAGAATTTATCGGCTATTCCACATACGTCGACGCCGCCGAGGAAACCGACCGCCAGGAGTGGGCGCCATGTTTGACCAAGCGCAGAATTTATCGGCTATTCCACATACGTCGACGCCGCCGAGGAAACCGACCGCCAGGAGTGGGCGCCATGTTTGACCAAGCGCAGAATTTATCGGCTATTCCACATACGTCGACGCCGCCGAGGAAACCGACCGCCAGGAGTGGGCGCCATGTTTGACCAAGCGCAGAAATTTATCGGCTATTCCACATACGTCGACGCCGCCGAGGAAACCGACCGCCAGGAGTGGGCGCCATGTTTGACCAAGCGCAGAATTTATCGGCTATTCCACATACGTCGACGCCGCCGAGGAAACCGACCGCCAGGAGTGGGCGCCATGTTTGACCAAGCGCAGAATTTATCGGCTATTCCACATACGTCCACGCCGCCGAGGAAACCGACCGCCAGGAGTGGGCGCCATGTTTGACCAAGCGCTGAATTTATCGGCTATTCCACATACGTCGACGCCGCCGAGGAAACCGACCGCCAGGAGTGGGCGCCATGTTTGACCAAGCGCAGAATTTATCGGCTATTCCACATACGTCCACGCCGCCGAGGAAACCGACCGCCAGGAGTGGGCGCCATGTTTGACCAAGCGCAGAGTTTATCGGCTATTACACATACGTCGACGCCGCCGAGGAAACCGACCGCCAGGAGTGGGCGCCATGTTTGACCAAGCGCTGAATTTATCGGCTATTCCACATACGTCGACGCCGCCGAGGAAACCGACCGCCAGGAGTGGGCGCCATGTTTGACCAAGCGCTGAATTTATCGGCTATTCCACATACGTCGACGCCGCCGAGGAAACCGACCGCCAGGAGTGGGCGCCATGTTTGACCAAGCGCAGAATTTATCGGCTATTCCACATACGTCGACGCCGCCGAGGAAACCGACCGCCAGGAGTGGGCGCCATGTTTGACCAAGCGCAGAATTTATCGGCTATTCCACATACGTCGACGCCGCCGAGGAAACCGACCGCCAGGAGTGGGCGCCATGTTTGACCAAGCGCAGAATTTATCGGCTATTCCACATACGTCGACGCCGCCGAGGAAACCGACCGCCAGGAGTGGGCGCCATGTTTGACCAAGCGCAGAATTTATCGGCTATTCCACATACGTCGACGCCGCCGAGGAAACCGACCGCCAGGAGTGGGCGCCATGTTTGACCAAGCGCAAAATTTATCGGCTATTCCACATACGTCGACGCCGCCGAGGAAACCGACCGCCAGGAGTGGGCGCCATGTTTGACCAAGCGCAGAGTTTATCGGCTATTCCACATACGTCGACGCCGCCGAGGAAACCGACAGCCGGTAGTGGGCGCCATGTTCGACCTAGCCCCCCACAAAGAGTTGATAAGTTATTCCCCGCACTTCGACGACGTCCAAGAGAATCCCACGAAACACGAAACTTTTATGAAACGTTATTTAGAGGTTTATAGAGGTTTTAGACGTTTTAAAGACGTTTTATAGAGGTTTGGTGTTTATGAAGGGGACGCCAGGTGCTCCGACTCCATCGCAGAGGCTGGCGGAAAAAATTTCGGGCCCGAACAAGTGTGCGCACCATTCTCGAGGACGCGGTGGAGCAGGCCTTGTACAACGCGAACGAGATCAGAGGGAGGTCTGCTTGATCGTAAGCGGTTGCGCCAACGGCAAGCAGCGACCCCGAAAGCCACGGCTCGAAGGATGCTTATCCGCGGTCCCGTCGGAGCGTGACGACGGAGGCGGGGGCAACGTGGGAACCGTCAAGTATAGCGCTCCCGAAGAATATGATGCGGCAGTGAGACGGCGACGAAAGCACGCTTCCGATTCAAAATTTGGGAGAAAGAACGTCGTCCAACAGAACACAAACCACACGCTCTGCTGCTGGGCGAAACGGAAGCCAGCAGATAAACAGGTATGGTGCCCGAGGGCCTCTGCGTAGGATGAGCGAAGCCTAAATGGACGCGTCCCCAGCACGCGACGCTACGGCAACCAGCGAACGTGGCCGAAAGTATCGCGGATTGGGCGCCGCCGGATCAGCCTTCGCAAAGCATCGCGCTTGATGCCGTTCATCGCATCTGGTGCGCTGGTGCGTCGACCGCAAGGCCAGGACGAGGAAGAGGAGCCTGATAACGGCGTCCAATATTCTTCAGCACGCGATGGCGGCTCTCGAAGGACTCACCGTCGCAAAGGTGATTTCGTAGATTCAGAAATCGCGCGATGAACCGAAGTACTCGCTGTAGTTAGTATTTCGGTATGATCAGCGAAATTAATAATTTCACAGAACAAATGGTTTGATAGTGCTACTATGTTTCCAACTTTGCGAAGAGAAAGGAAGCTATGACGTGACCATTTCGCACGAAATTGTTGCGGCGATGTATTAGGGTAACACTCTTTTTCAGTAGTTTCAATATGGAGAGCTTTCGTAGGAATTGCTTATTATTTGCTGTTTAACTATGTACTCTTGACAGCCGTGAGTGAAAACAAAACCGCGGCATATTTTTACGTTTCTTAGAAACGTAATTCTATCAGGAATATTATACGAAATATAGGCTTTGTACGTGGGTATACCACATAATAAATCCTCGTGATCAAAACCTAAACGCTTCCAGAATTGTGACCAACAGCGTCCGATGGCTGGGAACGCTGAACAGACGGGCATGAGTTTCCAGTGGAATTGTTTGAACTTCGAAATACTAGGGACTTGGCATGACCCTGAGAGGAAAGCGTGAAGTTGCAACACTGTGGCTTCACTTTCGCAATATTCAGCATGCATTGTACGCTTCGTAGCTAACTTATGTGTAAACCTTCAATAGTGAATTAAGTCGGAGAGTGAGAGGGAAAGACTTCCTTCACTCTCGTTCGCATTGGCTGTACAGCAAATAAGGTGCTTTAACTTTTTCGTCTTTGAATTACCCCTGTTCCCGTCCCATGGCTATCTTGGCCAAGGAGTTTGCGCATGTTTGAAGTTCCTATATATGTCTTCCTCGTCTCTCTTGGCTAACTATGCATGCGTTGCATATTCAACAAACAAATAAATAAATCTGAGGAGCTCTGTGAAGCTATTTGGCCAGCGAAGCTGTTCAGGACGTGACACAAATGTGGCACAGAATTTCTAACCTTAGCCGATTAGACACCCTGCAAGTAAATCCAAACTGTCTGTCCAGAATGTCCCTCTTGAATATAGCATATGATCCTTTAAAGCTTTACATTTCTGCACAATGCTTCTTTTTGACGCGACATCCGTGACCTTGTCTGGCTTGCCGCATGCGCTTGGCGTTTCGTTCATGGTGGCGGTCCCACTCCGGCGAACCGCCCTCCGCATTTTACGCATTGTTTGCGGACGCACTGTGCTCGCTGCGCTTGACAAATGAATATTAATTGTAATAATTCAGAAAGCTTATGATCTCCGCTTTCTAATGACACCTGGTGTTAATGCCTGTTCGGAAGCGTTACCTAATAGCAATGAAAATAGTGTGAGCAACAAAAGGCATTTTCGTTGTACAAGCCTCCGTTGTACTGCCAGTACGGTGAAACTGTTCAACATAACAAGACCAAATTTACCGTGCCTTTAGAAGAAGTGCTATTTAAGGTTTCTATGAAGAGATATTAGCCATAAAATAATTAATTTATTTACGCTCCAATGAAAATGGGCAAAATATTAAAAGATTTTGTGAGAATATCTTTTTTACTTTTCAAAGCAGAACAATAATATTTAGTGGCTACGTAGACTACATTACACTTATTTTCCATGCGAAGTTGCTTTGTGTTCTGACGAAAACTTGATGAATTATTATTGTGTCAATGCGGCAGTTTATGGCTGTACTTGGTCACGCATTACCGATGAAGCGACAAAACTATACAAGCTGATACTGTGAACTTCTACATAATGAAGAAGCAAGGCCCTTTCTATGATTCTATGAAGAGAAAATTCCTTTATCTTTATTAGGGAACCTGCAAGACAGCAGTGAATTTACGTAATTTTCCTGCTGACCAGTCCCGTAGAAACTCGCTTTTTTTTTTCTTTTAGACGCTAATTGCCAACGAGTATTGCACATTAGTAGATGCATATTGTGTCTTTTATCTACTTGTGCTCACTAACTTGACCACTCAGTGCTTCAAACAAAATATTTTCAATGAATCATAAGTCTCACAGGCGTTTTTTGGTGGTAGCTCCATCTATGAAATGAAACATCAAGTTGCTTTATGCGAGTTCAAGCGTTCGCCAAAAGTGGCGCAATTGAACATAATAAAACAGGTAGAACAGGCATGAATTATATCTCCAGGCCTCATAGTTTACTTCACTAGCTAAGTCTAGTCGCCGCGCGTAACAAACACCAACCGTAAAAGGAGGAGGGCTTAGTGATAAACCCTTTCCACTCGCCCCACGTCAGCAGGTGGGGCGGTCTCATCAAGCGGCAAATGGTTTCGGTATGCAGGAAGATTGCGCGTTCGTCACGCGTTCTTAGAACCAGTGTTCCCCGGCACGTCTTTAGTAATGTGCATCTCTTTGTGGTTCAGCTGCTCGTGTTTTGCGCGTTCCTTTGAGTGTTTTCGTGCCTGTGAGGTTCGAAATTGTGAAAGGAAGGACGCTGACATGCCGTGTGAATGATACGTATGTAGCGCCGCTTCAAAGGGGACACGATGGTGAACGTATGAAAGCTTGTCATTGCCGGAATTTTCAAAGTATGCCTGTCGAGCACTGTGCCGACAACTTCCACTGACCAGTAGTGGTAAGTTGTACCCAATCAGGTAATTACATCCTAGGGTGATTCCACGTAAGATGGAACAAACGATGGCTGGTCGGCCTCTCAAATTTATTTCAAAATTTTATATATTATTGCCTGATGAGTGGAAAGAAGAGATCCGCATTTTGTTTTGCCGCCAAAAATTTTTCCGAACCACAGGAAATCAATAATGACGAAGAGGTGGAGTGGAGCGCTCATCCGCTCTGCTGTTTTGGCCAACTTTCGTTATGAATTGCACAAAATATATTAAAGTTAGGTTACTGAAATTTATTTACCTAAATATATGCATGTTTTTGCTTCTGCTCAGGTATTTTTAGTTTTTATGTGTAGTGTAGATGTTTTTATAAAAAACCTCAAAAATGGCCCAATCGGCAAAATTTTCCTTACTTTGAAGGTCTTTATCTCAAAAAAGCCTTGTAGCAGAGGTACAAAAAATCCGCATTACGTTCTTTGCATGCGTACCTACCAAACTGCCAAATCTTGTATTTAAATAATTTTTGAGTAAAGAGATATGATCGGCCTAAGTTCAAGAAAACACCGAACAATGAAAACTTCTGACGACAATTAAAAAAGAACCCCATTTTTTAAATTTCTTAAACTTTGTCCACTTATTCTCCTCCACATCAGCTTTCACAATCATTAAAAACATGTTGCATAATGTCGTTGCACTAATAGTTACGGCCCCTCCAATGAGACCCTTACGCAAGGATGGGCAATTCCGACTTCTTGCCCAGCAAGTGTATAAAATGCAGGCAGGATTGAATTTCTTTTTATTAAAAGGCCAGCAGGTACCTAAAAATGTGTCGCCGGCACTGAAGACGTTAATTTTGAAATTATTTGGTCACTGCAGCGGCCACGAGCGCGGAGCTACCGAGTAGGCGCGCGCGCACCCGAGATGCTCGTTGTAAGAGACGGCGCAGTGAGAGCTCGTTTTCGCGTCCTCGGACCGATTCTCCACTCCACCTCTTCGTCATTATTGATTTCCTGTGGTTCGAAAAAATTTTTGGCGGCAAAACAAATTGAGGATCTCTTCTTTCCACTCATCAGGCAATAATATATAAAATTTTGAAATAAATTTGAGAGGTCGACCAGCCATCGTTTGTTCGATCTTACGTGGAATCAGCCCCTAGTTGCAACGATGCGACAGAAGCGAGACTTTGTTGAAGATGCAGAACGTTCTAGTCAACGTGGCAGAATGTTCAATGTACGGGACCCTGGAAAAGTTATATTGTGCTTTGTGAAAAAGACGCACTCACTTCGGATAAGACGATCACTGTCTTTGCCACTAATGAGCGCTACGGTGTCAGGATACAGTTCGACTGAGGAGGACTACTCTACCTAGTGGGGATAACGCTGTTGCGCACTGCTACTTTGTCGTAAAGCGGCTTGCTGCGTAGCCAGAACTAGTTCGTAGCAAAGTACAAGGCGGACAGTGCAATGACTGGTCAACGAAGAATAACCTGACTTAGACGCACGTGAGAGTGGCCACATGAACAAAATAGTGCCGATACATATGCTACTGACGAACATTTTGTTGAAAACCTTTTGCGGCAACCTAAATGGCCTAAATGGAAAACTTGTCGATGGTGCCTGTAAGTCAAAATAAAGGAAAACCACAGCTTTCCACAACAAATAAGTGTATTCATGCTTTTATAGAACAAGCATAAATAAAAACTGGATTCTGTAAAAGCCTACATGACCGGTCATGTAAGCCCCCAAGGCGACCCTGTCCAGCTCTGACCCAGCGCAGCAACAAGCCCTGGTCGACCGTCGTGCCCGGGCGGCGGCAAGAGCCAATGGTCTTCCGGACTAGGAGGCCCACCCCCAATAGCGACTTATTTCTACCAATAAATGTTGTATTCTCTCCCTCCCAAGGGCGGCGGGGGGGGGGGGGGGGCGCCCAGCCCCTTCGTGTGCACGCCTACGCTGGCCGATGTACCTATACTGAGTTTCATACAATATATGCAACGCTGTGAAAGCTATACAAGAAGTTCAGTCAGCAGTATGTGTGACTACGCGCGTCTTGCGCCTGGCTTTCATCGGTGTAAACGCTCGTGCGAGACGACCACGAACGCGCCTGCACAGCGTCGCGAAAGGTTACAAATGAGAACAAAGAGACGAAAATAACGGGGTGTCTTGCCCTCCAACGCACAAACTATCTTGGTTTGTTACTGTTCCCAAGAGAAAAAAAATCATGCCTCACATGGAAAAATCATTGTCTTCTTCCTCACGCAAACGCATTCATTGTCAGATGTCTCGCTGGCAGAAGCATGTGTTCTAGGAGGTTCTAACTCCGGTAATTAGTGGTAGTCATGTGTTCAACTGATCATCAAGATGTACTTTATTTTGGTAACCGTTTATTGCAGTTTGAGAGGATGAAATTTCGCAGATAACTCTCGAATTATAATTTGCCGAAATCTGTCTGTCCATTTTTTCCTCCTCCAATTGTAATAGGCAAAAGCACGCCCCCCCCCCCCCCCCCCCCGCACACACACACAAAAGACATGCGCTCGCGCGATGCTATAACAGTCACTGGCACGGTCGCTAAAATGAACCAAAATGATTGTTTTAGTAGCGGCCGTGCAATTCCACTGAAACGCTGCGAAGCGTTTGATGTTTTGTTCAATACTATTTCACCGAGGCACATTATATTATGTGAGTGAGTGCGTTAGTGAGAGCGTAGCACGTGCGTGTGGGTGAGAGCGTGTGTGTGTGCGTGTGTGAGTGCACGCTGTTGTACGCACCAGTGTGCGTGTGTGTGCGTGTTTTTTTTTCTTTTGTTCTCAAGCGATTGTATTTAGACGCTGCGCTGTCCTTTCTCAAGGGCTGCAATAGAAAGCGAGCGTTTGTCCTTACAAACTGGGGCACTTATCGTCATGTCGTTGAAACGACGCCAACAGTTGGCCCCGATTGTAGGTGAAAGACGCCGTCCGCGTTTGTGCTCCTTGCTTTTTGTCGGCCGATTTCCGTCACCTAGCGCGACATATAACATATAAAACACGCGCGAGGCGACGCTGACCATACTTGCGCGCGCAATTTTCTCGCTTTCTGGATGAGTGGCGTCGTCTGTTGTCGTTTTTCGAACTATTGGCAAGATGGTGGCAGTGGAACCGCCACCTTAATTGCTGTTTGCTAGGATGTGCGAATAGTGAATTTTTGAACCGAATCGAATACTACTCGAATAGCGATGATACCGAATCGAATACTACTCGAATAGCGATGAGACCGAATCGAATACTAATCGAATACGAATCGAATAGTTTTCGAATAGTAAGGCAGCCATTTTCAAAGCAGCCCTAGAATGGTAACGTAACCATTTTCGGAACAGCCCAAGAATTCAACATTTTATTTGAAGCAAGTACTCACAAGCTTTAACAAAGAAACATGCGATGACTTTTCAGCGACAAAAAAAAAAGAAAAAAGAAAATACTCCAGTTACGTAAATTGAGGCAAGCTCGCATACGGCAGCAACTAGTCTTAGAAATATTTTGTAACTGCAGGTTGAAATACAGCAGTAACTACAGTATTCAAGGTGACACATTGTCAGCCGCTTTTAAGTAAACTGATGTATAAATAATAAAAAAATATTCATGAGTCAACATCATCATGAATGCCATGATGAAGATAGTCGCTTCGGCGAAGCGGGAGTTTTAAGCAAAAACGCCTTCATCATGTGATAAATACTGCGTCGATAGTTCGATAGTTCCATAAAACCTTGGGCTGCATGCACGTTGGTAATTCTATGATGAAAACAAGAAACATTACCCCTATCTGTTCTAACCTTTCGTTCATTTGAGGTTTATTTCATCGGTGGTTATTATTCGAAAAATATTATTCGGTATTTCTAATATTGACTACTCTATTCGAGTACCGAATCGAATAGAACGCTATTCGATTAGTTATTCGAAATTTTCGATTATTCGCACACCCCTAGTGTTTGCGGCCCGTGTGTTCCCTTCTTCATTTTTAGTGGACCAGTGCTCAGTATAGTGGGGCATGCCCAGTTTCTGTGGCGCGCACGCGCACACACACACACACACACACACACACACACACACTGACGGCATACCCTAGCCATTAAAGGGGCCCTGCAACACTTTTCGAGCATGCTCAAAAAGCGCTGCCGATCGGTAGTCGAGGCTCCCGAGAACACGCGAGCCAAATATTATAGCGATGCGCACGGCCTGGAATTTACAATAAATTCTCAAAGTCAGCTGAAAATCGCTCCCTCTTCTCTCGACAAATGATGTATTAGTCCGCAAAATATGACGCGATTGTCGGCAGTTCCACCATTGGCTGATGTTATAATCACGATAACACCCTCATTATTACTTTCGTTGTTAATTTTGAGTTCAATAAGTAGATAATATGTATGTTTATATTCTGTTATCGCGTTAAAAACACCGAACAAACATTAATATTAGCACTTCCGGTCTCACCGACAGCTCGTCTGCTCGTAGTTGCGTGGTTCCGTTTTCTTCGCCATGCGCAGTGCCGAGAACGTGAATATTTCTGTGCTTTTGACCATCGCCGGTTGCCGTTGAGAGTGGCAGCCGTTCGAGTGTTACCTCGTCAGCTGAGAACTGCATCGTCGGCACGTTCTCACGACCGACCGAGGCACGGGCGCAGCGTGTCTCCGATAACAATGCTGGCGTCCGGTAATGGCGGCGCTTCGGGGTCGTCTGCCAGTGCCGTCTTACGAGGCGGTGTATCGGAGTATGGGCCAAAACCGATCTCAGCTGTCATTCGTTCCAAACGAGCGCGCACATTTGCTTCCATGGTTGGCAGAGCGATGAAAACACTACGGCGTTCGAGGTGCACACCCAACATTACCAAACCGACGCGCAGTTTTCAAGCACGCGCGATACACAGCGCGATCGACTCCGCTTGACGAGAACGACGCAAGCCGACCGGAAGTGGCGGCACAGACCACGTGGTTGCGCCGAGACGCCAGAGAGAAAAAAATGAAAAAAATTCCGCCGGCGCTGACGTCGCCTCCTCGCACCTCCGCCCTCCCTCTCTCCCCTCACGCCGTGCGCAGCTTTCCGCGCGCTCGCTGCGTTGAGTTGAGAGAGAAAGCTGCGGAACGTGATCTCTATAATTTGGTAACACCACTTAGACTTGACGGATTCGAAAAATTTTTGCGGCATATGGCTCGTGAAGAGTCATACGTCAATAATGGGACTATTCCAATATAACAACGAAAGGTGTTGCAGGGCCCCTTTAACAGCTCCGCAGTGACAAATAACACGCACCTGCGCGAGAGCCACAGATGAGAGTTTGAATACCTTATTACGAATAAGAAAAAACAAATTGGGACAGCTACGCACAAGTGGTGCGAAGACTGAGGAAAGAGCGGAGCTAGCGGCCTTCCCTCCTCCTCACATCACTCCTCTTCCCCCTCACTTCCCTGTCCCACTGGCTTACGCCCTCCCATCCTTTCCGTCCTCATCCTCACATCACTCATCACGCTCGCTTCCCTTTCCCACACCTTGCTATATTATGCCAATGCAGTTCTTAAGCAGCATCTGTAAACTGGCAATTGCTTTGTATGTTTTGTTATAGCTGACCTCGGTGTGGTTCTTGGAATATGCGCTATAAGAGAGCGTTAAATTTAGGACAACTCTCGAAGTAATCGGAGAAACGTAAATGGAGACGAGCGAACATGTAGGCCATTGTCCGGCTGCGCGCTAGGTGCGCGCATTAATGTTTAAGATGACTCTCGGGTTTCCGAGCGGTGATTATGCAAGTTAAAAGTAACTATAATCCCTAACAGACCATTTGGTTCCGCTTAGCACGTCGCAATACAATGTTCATGGAACGACAGGAGCACAAACACCGATGCCTGTGTTCATTCGTGTCGCCGTCGTAGTTAAAAGCTTGTGGCCTCTGATCGTTGCACAAGATAGGAAACAATGTACGACGGGTGAGCTCAAAATTCGGCGTAGAAACAAAACGATGATAAAATGAAAATAAGCCTGTTGCACATCTGGAAGCATGACATGGCGTAAGTTCGCTTCGGCGCGAGCCGCCGCCACTAGCGATAGGCCGAAAAGGGCGCCCGCTTTTGGTAACATTATTGTCAATTTGTTTTCTGGCGAGTATTTGAGAAGCATTACGACAAGCGCACGTGTCCAAGTAACGACCTGGCTTTAACGAACCTGGGCCGATTATTCACGATACCCAGGTTGTCGCGCGAAAAAAAAAAAGGGTGCGGTTGTCATAACGCTACCTTAGTTATCGTCACAAATTTGTCAAGTCGGGAAAGAACATGCTCTCGACGAAACGTTCGAGACGCGTACCTGCGCCAAAGCACACATGTCATGCAGGCCTTTGTGTCATGTAGATTGGAAAGTGCTAATTCGATAACCTCGAAATTGCACGCACAAAGATGGAACATTTTCTAGCCGCAGGCATTGTAAATCATGTGCTGTAGCATAGAAATCAGAGAGGTTGATGTTATGAGAGAACAACTCTTGGCCAAACATTTTGTGTATTAATCGTCAGCCTTGAAATTGGTTCTCTTTGGTGCAGATGATAAAGTGTACCAGCACCCAGGCACAATCACAAGCTGGTTTGATGACTTGAAAATGTGGCCATAAGTGAAGACACCACATATAATATACCATTTGCGGGAGAAGGCGTGCGACCTGAGAGAAGCGAAATCATTTAAAAGCATTGTGCACTTCGCATGCCTTGGCTGCCAGTCCTTCAGGCTTCCGTTGCTGTTGCCGCAGCCAAACACAGCGCAATGGTAGCTGGGTAACCTGTCCTCGTCCATCATTTCGATTTGCGGCAGCACAATTGCTTCAGCGCGTCGAAAAATGGAAACACGCTGACCTCTCACGCACCACGCAGTGCAAAACTCGGGAATCCGCACACACCAGCGGCAGCGGTCGGCCGAGGTGGAGAGAGAGAAAGCGGTGAAAATATACCGGTTCGAGGCTACGCTCCTCCTCTCCGTGAAAACGGTCTATACATGGCTGTGCTATGTTTACCCTCTCCACTCCTCACCCTGACGTCTCTTGCCCATCCCATTGATTGCCCTCCTTCTTTCCCTCCTCACCCTCACTACCCCTTCCCACCTCCTTGGTATATTATACTATACTATGCATGGTGTTGTGCCGCAGCTGTTGCCCTCAAGCAACGCTTCCCACTGGTGGATCGACCAGTCGCCAGAGTTTCGACGAACTTTTCACCATTTCGCTACGGTCCCGGCGAACAGGTCCGTCTTCCACCGTGCTGTGCCGGCCTCCGACGAACTGTCAGTGCCACGACAGTGCCATGTAGTGTCGTGCATGCTTCACGACGATCGGTCAACGCTCCACCTGCGTAGGAGGACGTCCTAAAGTGGGCGGACGATGTGGACCACGCCCCAAACGCCGTATAGAGGACACGAAACAATGGACTTATACGTTATTTAAGGCCGTGCAGGCCCCTTGTTAGAGCAGTCGCCCCATCCGACTCCGTCGCGCGGGCAGGCCTTGTACGATGAAAAACTTTACCTGCTGTAAAAATTATCGTTTTGCTAATAACGCTTGCCTCGTTGTTCCGCATCTGAGCAAATTAAGGCCCTTATTCGGCTACGTCGGCTCGTCAGCCTTGCGCTCTTGACGACACGCCACCATTGCTAGAGAGCAACTTCACAACAATGACCATGCTAGGCTAGGAGCTATTTGGCACACACTTTTACTTACCACCCCTTGCTGTGCCATACTCAACATGTTTATGCTATGGTTCACCCTCTCTCATCCTCCTTTCCCTCCTCCGTACCCTATCATCAGTCCTGCTCACTTCCCTTCGCCATCCCTTTGCTAAACTATAGTTGGGGCTCCGTGTTTTCGGAGTTTATTTTTCTTGAAATTCGGAGGGTGTTTTTCCGAGTTTATTTTTTGGGAGGAAATTCGCTGTTTATCGGAGTTTACTTCACGTAAATCTCCAATTCTCCGAAATTCGGTGTTTAATTTTCCATTATAAGTTGTTGCAATTTGTTGTTATTAATTTCTGCATTGCATTGTTGCTGATAATGCTGTTTCTCCATCTTTTCATTTTTTCTCACTTCCTGCTCATTTAAGCTGTTAATAAGACTGTTGATGTGCACTGCTGTAAACTCGCCAAAGTGTACTTTTGGAGGGGGCAAGGGGGGGGGGGGGCAGGAGCTAGCGAAGCTACTTCTCAGATTTTTCTCCAAGCCGCCCTCATCTTTACGATGAAAAATAGAGGACCTATTATTATTATTATTATTATTATTATTATTATTATTATTATTATTATTATTATTATTCTCAATACTCCGCAGCTGTGGAGAAACGTTGCGGCGCAAGTGTGCGAAGCGTTGCCAGGTGCGGCACAGTGACGTCATAGCTAGGTGCGGATCGTGCCAACCCTACCCGGAGTTTCTCCTTCAGCAGGGCCTGCATATGAAGCACACTATACCATGCACAAAACAGACTAAAGAGCCTAGTAAAAAGCAAAGAAAAACGTGCGGTACTTAAAAAACTAGTATACGAATTTGAGCGTATCTACTAATTTTTGGACTACGACGAAGACATTGCGCGTATCTCACAATGAACTGTGCGACAAGGCCGAATCGAAAGCGGACAACATTTATATTTACCGCCTTCATTTACCGTGGAAATAGGTGGAGCGAATATGCCGACGAACGCCGTCGGAATTATCACAACCGCTGTTTGCCCTGCGCCTCAGTACACGTACGACTTTAGGGTACGCGATCGCGGCCTTTCAAAAGTACTGCGCGTAGTTGAGTTGAGTTGAGTTGAATAAACTTTATTTGCCCAACGGTTGATATTGTGCCCGGGGCTAGGCTGCCAGGGATCCACCATTCGAGGAACATCTTTCGAGGTCCTCGGCGACGGCCCTGGCCCGCTGGACGGCCCACTCCGCGTATCCGTCTTGAAAAGCGATGCACCACTTTTGAACACCACCACACGGAGTCAGCATATCCGTGGGAGACCTCGTCACTTTGTTTGGGGGAACTGAACTCCATCCTGTGCGGCAAGAGGGTCGTCACTATGCAGAACATCGTAGGTAGAGACAGAAACCGCACGTCACGCGCAAAATGCTGCCATAACCGCCTACACACATACACACGAACATTTCAGTTGGCTGGTCGATGTATCTGATGATTGTAGTTACACATATCAGGCGCGCCTGCAGAACATCTTCGCGATGGTGAATGGTGAGCGCCTCGACAGGAAGAAAGAGCGGCGTGGTGGACAGGAAGAAAGAGCAAAATTTACGGGGGGGGGGGGGGGGGTCAACCCCCCCTCCCCGGAATATTTCAGTTTTGCTTGCGTATATATACACGCGCACATGCAAACGCACGCACGAACATACATAATGGTTGAACCCCCCCCCCCCTCCCAAAAAAATTTCTGGCTACGCCCCTGGAGGGAAACAATGATAATACCACCCATACCAAAAACATGCACCCAGAACACAATAAGGACAGATGAGAGAACAGAGCAAAGGACATACAGAAAAAGTTCGGCAATGACAAGGACGCAGTGTTCGTAGACGCTGCTAGATACAAACGCAGACGGGGGTCTACGGCAGGCGTAATCGATAGCGACAAACGCTTTAAGACGTGCGCGACGATACGCAACACAAGTAACGAGACGGCGGGAGAGGTAGCCATAGCGCTCGCGGTAGTTCAGACAAACGCAACTGTAATAGTCAGCGACTCTCCCCGGAGGCACTACACGCATTCTACTTGCAGGAGGTCAAGTACGCAAAAGAAATATTTACATTACATGGACACCCGCTCACGCCCTCGCAGAGGTCAGCAACAACGGGGAGGTATACACCACGCGGCGCGAGGGTTTACGGAGCGAGCTGCGATCTCAAGTGCCGCCCCAGCACCCTCCGGACGTGACGGCGCGGTAGACGATTGGGAGTGGGAAGAGGAAGACAGAATGACCAGATACAACGATATCACAAAACATTATAGGTTACAGAGGGGCATATTTCCCGCCACCTCACCCAAAATTGACAAAAAGCAGTCTGTCGAATGGCGGCAGTTACAAACTAGGACGTATCCGAATCATGCGCTCTCATATCATATATCTGGATATATATATGAAACGTAGAAATGCAAAAAATGTGAATCCAGAGCCACTCTGGAGCAAATACTATGGGAATGCCGAGGGATTAGTGACAATAACGAGAACGCGGCCACTAGTGACAGCCTTTGCGCACACTGGCAAGCCGCGCTGCTCAGCCCCGCCCTCGAGGATCAACTATGGGCCGTCCAGCCGGCCGGGGAAGCCGCCAGGATTCAAGAGCTCCTGGCCATTATCTCGTAAGAGTCAGAATAAAGCTATTTCCTTTCTTCCTTGTCACGACAGTAATTAAGGGTTCATCAACAGCCTATGAGCATTAGAATGAACACGAATCAAGAGATGCACCGCAGTGATGACGCTTGAGCAGACGACGTTTGTGCTAATGGTGATCACTGCAACGAGCATGCAAAACGACGTTCAAGGTAAGCTATTAACCGCACATCAGTACAGCAACGATGGTGCGCAAGTTAGAAGCTGGACTGAGTGCTTCAGTTTGTCCTTACATGAATACGATCCATGCACGAGCATTGAAAACATGTAGCGCGCCCTTGTGGTAAAATACACAACCGAAACATACTGTCACGCAGAGTTGTGTCCATCAGGTTGCCCGTGATGGAAGTCTGTAAGGTATAACAATATAGCGTATAACAAGAAACTGTAAACAAACGTGACCGACAGTACACACTTACTTGAACGCAATAATGCGTGCACGACGGCAGCGCAACACTATAAAGTCTGGCTACACTGAACGACAGCGTTTTCTACTTGCTCTGGGAGAATACACCACCAAGGTGACGAAAGAGTGCAATCCCAAACTTGTTCTAGTGTAAAAACAAATTCCTAAACACGTGTTATTCCGTCTTTTCGTAATTTTTATTCAGGGTAGCTTCACTATTTGAGTTGTTTTCTGACAACGAACAAAACGAAATAGCCGTTCTCTTGCAATAATTTGCTGCACCAACGCACAGCAACCGAAGGCGGTACGGTTGCACTTTAAAATCAGTTTTGCTGCTAAACCCCGCCTTCATGCAATTTTAATTACCAAATACATCTTCAATACCAGTAAACAGGCAGTTCATGCGAACAAAAAGTCCTTTTTTTTTACATTAAGTACAATGTTGTCGAATGTTCGAAGATGTGTTTGTGGTTGCCAGATTTTTGAATAAACAACATGTGTTTTCCAAACTACATTAGCAAGTTTTCAAGCACACTAGATATGTTATGGTAAGAAGTTATTGTAAAAAGTAAGCGTTATCTTAAAAAATACTTAGATTGATTAATCGTATTGCGGTTGTTGCTTGACTTCTGTGCAAAAAAACATTGTGACTTTTATGTTGAAACACACTCACACACATTGGATGCTTTCAAACAACTTTATGTGAATGACTATAACTATCTGTGTGTAATATGTTTTTTTCTTATTACGAAATGATATTTATAAATAATTTATTACCGTCACTATTAACTAGCTCTGCATTTGGATAAAGCTAACCACAAAAGGCGCTGCAGCGACAAGCGTCGCGATGACGTTTTTTATTCAAATAAATTAGGCAGTTACACCTCAATTTGAATACCTTTACCCCATCACTGTGTGTGCAGTTTTCTACAAGCTGCGTGCGTGTGATGAACAAATGATATTCATTCATTTAAGGTAGCGGGTGATAGAGTTACGGTTCCTGGAATATAATAGTATGTTCTAAGGACAGGAATACAATGACTCAAGAGCGCGATCTGCGCTTGGTGGCGTTGCCAGCAAGATAATGACTGGCGCGGGAAACTCAGTACTTGACTACTTATCCTGACAGTGTCGTCGCAAGAAGCATTCTTCTTATCTTCTTTGAAGCCGCGCAAGAGAATGAGTGTCAAGAGAAGTCGAACGGCAGGGAACTGAGCGATAGCACCATAGATTGGATAGTTTGATTTGCGGACAGAGTCGCCTGATTACGCCGCCGATGATGATGATGAATCAACTTTTATTGAGTGGTGCACGCCGCTGAGGCCTTCGTCCTTCACGTGCCGATATTGTACTGCAGCGTACACCGATAACGTAGATGCCTCAATGAGTCCAAGTGAGATCACATGCAGATCATAATAATCTGCGCTACCCTCCGGATCGGCCCGTAGGTTCTATCTGGCGCACACCTACACAGTGAATAAAGTCCGTTATGCTTCAATTGTTTGATCTATAGTAATTTGTTTCTTACCGTCCTCACTATACTTCGATAAACGTGATTATAGATGCTACAGGGGCGTAGCCAGAAATTTATTTTTGGGGGGTGGGGGTCTCACCTTTCTTTCTGCATGTGCGCACGCGTTCGTTCTATATGTGCGTGTAGTATAATTTAATATTATTATTATTATTATTATTATTATTATTATTATTATTATTATTATTATTATTATTATTATTATTATTTGTTGTTGTTCTTCGCAGTTATTACTGCAAGACTGAATGATTAGCGTTGGCATCACTTGGCTTCTTACATGTGCAGATGCATACAAAACGTATAAATTTCTGGGGGGGGGGGGGGGCTGACTTTCTATTGAAATGCCGATGTGATGCTGCCAAGCATGTAGACAGCACCCAGCCTCCACGTCTGCCAAACTGCCTACTTACCCCAAGGAGAGAACGTCGACCACTCAGTTATAAGACACAGAGTAGATTCAAAGAACGGAATAACTTTTAATGTTTTCGCTAATACGTATCGAGGCGGCGTGCACAGGGGACTGACAAAGTGGGCGGCTCAAGTGAAATTTCGGTGACCAAGGACCGAGGCCGAATGCCTAACAAAATATCAATTTGCGTAGCGCTCTGCCACGTGGCGGCAATTCATCAAGAACTATATAGTGCAGTTGTGAAACGACGGTACCTTGCAAGACTGCCCGAACATATCCTTACCCGAATAGCTCAAATAAATCGTCGAAAATGACTAGCAGTAGATTTGGCCCTATTTAGGCTAAATAGAGAATGAACAGCTCCACAGAGAAAGAGAGGGGGGCAGGCATGCAGGACACACGAATAAGGAGTAAAAGCTGCAAATACGTGCGGAGTTACAAAGCCAATCTGTAGCAGACGACATTCGCCACACATGATGCAGCGCCGCAGCGGCATTGAACGTATCAGCGAGATGCAGTACGAACGGGTATATTTATATCGTATTGTAAAAAAAACGCATATATATTATCGCGTGATCGGTTTTAGGCAAGGTAGAAAAGACTGGTCTTCTATTAAAAATAACACAAAATATTGAAAAATAGTTTGAACGACGCTTGTCCCGTCACCTATCGACTAAAAAACATAGCAGTAGGGACGCTTAGCGAGCACGACGTAAGGGTACGTCGTACGAGCAAAATTTGTATAACTTCTACCCGCTAGAGGACGGGACCAGCGTTATTTATAGTTCAATGTTCCGCACTGTGGGTTCATACCGCTACGTTGCACTTCTTTACTATCAGTAAAAATTTACCGTTTTGTGGCGCCGTCTAACTATCTTATTCGTGAAAATGTACAGTTCTAGATACTTAAGCGGGGAACGTGCATGTATGGTGTACCCATAGCCTCCTCTAATGTAATTTGGCGAATTGTTAATGAGGATTCAACGGTTCCAAATGAACGCTGATTAACGTGTCACAATGTCCATGCGAAGGTCCGCTACTGTCCGTGGAATGGTCACAGAACAATCTACGCTACTTTCGTGACGACGCGAATGCTGGGCGTAAGCTTGGAGTTTGCTGCGCCTTCAACGTCAGGTGCGATGGACACGACGACGCATGTAAGACAAAAGCCTTGCACAGTGCAAATCAGCACACGTTTTTATTCAGACTGAGTTCAGCCAAGATCACCGACTCAAGGAGGTGGTTAAAAGCCGCCGCCGCCGCCGTTGTAAGTGTGCGGTAGAAACAGCTGTACTACATTGACTATGTTTCCGCGTTAGCACCAGATGCTTAAAGTAGTGCATGCGAGCTTTGGGTTTCTGTCGTAGGTAGGAAACATGCAGGGCACCGCTGCAATTTTGCTCCATTTCGGGAGTTTGTACACGGTAAGGTAAAGATTTCATACAAATAGATCCCCTTTGGGAAACACGCGGTAAGGTTAAAACTTAAGAGCGGCGGCCCAGACTAGTTTACAACACAGCGGGAAATCGAATACGTGTAATCTAGAGTCCGATTTCACGAGTTTTGCAGTCCCTTTTGACTCATGAGGCTGTCTCGCGCGATGTCATTGCCCTCAATCTTTCTCATAAGCAAACAGAGGCAATGTAGCATACCACACATAAATCACTTGTCTGTAGCGTGCACGCGAGAAGGATAACCGGGCATTTCCAAAGTGGACATTCCGCTGCACACGACGCCTGCTCTGTGGCGGAGCACCACCGAAATCTTGCAGGAAGACAAGGTTTACGAAGCGCCCGAGTGGTGCTTCACGTAGCACAGCTGGTTGTATACACAGATCCCCCTCGATATTGCAAGTGTGCTTTTCTGCGTAGCACGTGTGACACAACGACATATCAGTGGTTGCAAGTCATAACCCACACACCTTGCGCACCTTGTGGCTTCTCTCTTGAGCATGTTTGATTCATGAGAGCACTATGTATATTTTCCACGCCTAACTTCGAGTGCTAGCATGCAACGATTGCGAAAACGACTTAGCTGCAAGAAAGCTGGCTGTACCGTTATGAAAAGCGGTCATTTACGTTACAGGTGCAGCATCAAAGCCATCTGTTTAACTTCAATAATAATAATAATAATAATAATAATAATAATAATAATAATAATAATAATAATAATAATAATAATAATAATAATAATTATTATTATTATTATTATTATTATTATTACGTTGCTGTTCTTGGCAGTTATTAGAGCAAGAGTGAATGATTCGCGTTGGCATCGCTTAACTTCTTACATGTGCAGAAAAGCGTTAGCAATGCCACCGTGCCCATCGCCAGGGGGGGGGGGACCCTAGGGGCCCAGCCCCCCCCCCCCCTGTAATTTTGGTGAAGTACGTGTTTTTATCAAAAATAAATAATGACAATAGGTATTTTTTGTCAAACAGTCACGGTTTTCAGACCGTGACCAGACGACATAGAATATACGGACTTTGCAAAGTATGCTTGCGTCTGTTACAACAAGCTTGAAGGGTGTAATACGCTCAAACGTAGGTGTTTTGTATTCAAGTATTTGTGCTTGTGTGTATATCTGTTTGCGCGTTCAAACCTTCCAGACAACTAAAATACGCTCGAAGCCCGTGTACCTAGATTTAGGTGCACATTAAAGAACACTCAAATGGCCAAAATTTCAGAAGCCCTCCGGCGTCTATCATAATCATATGAAGGGGTGGGAAAGGGAAGAGATGAGGAGGGCAACGCCACCAGCTCCTCCGCTTGCTCAGTGCGTAGCTGCCCCAATTTTGTTTTTTCCCTCAACATAAGAGAAGGTGTCTCAGTGCTGAGGAAGCACTTGAGCTATTCTGGAGATTGTCGGAGAACTCTGACGCGATGACTGGTGTTCCGAATGAGCATCGGTTCTCCGGAAACACTCACCACCCGAGCTTGACGGGCACGCGACGGCGGTGCTGCTGGTGCTCAACTAGCAAAAAAGGAGTGTGCACGAAGTACATGTGCATTGCGCGTTCCGCTACGTGCAAATTGCTTCGCACCATTTCACAAGACAAACTCTCTCAATGGGCAGCGAGACATATGAGTCTTACTTGATGAAAGTGGCTAAGTGTACAGTGGGACGTATATGGGTCTCACTTTTTTCTTCGCAATAAAACACTTCTTGAATTTTGGAAGGACGGTCGAACGTAAGTCCATAGATTTTTCCTGTTTCAAAAGGTGGAAAACTCTAGGGACTTTAGGTCGAAAAAGCAAGGTGTTGCGGGCAGAAATTACCCTTGTTATGACAGTTGTTTCATAAGCGGGATCGCGTGAGGTTTTCGCTTCCTTCAAAACAATGAACACCGGCACATCAGTCAACGGTACGCGGAAAATCAGAAAACCCACACAAGATAAACGAAAAACAGAGGAGAGAAATACCGAGGTGCAGCGGCGAAATTGTGCCTCCTAGTTGAACGCAATGTTGCAGACGCCCTATTCAGAATAATCGTACAAGCAACAAAGCAAATTAGGCGAATTGGTATATTCACTTGATGCGACGCGGCGCTCATCGACTTTTTGAAGGCCGGGAATTCGTTGATGTAGCATGGTGAGGCCTTCCGTGCAGAAGAATGTCAAAGAAACGCTTGTACGAGCTATTACAGAAGTACGTGATGAAAGAAGACGATCCGCAACAGGGTTGCCAATGGTGGCTACTTTTCGCCAAATTGGCGAATTTGAGGGGCCCGTGGCGACCTAAAATTATGAATGGCGACATGGCGAATTTTTGGCGATTTTCGGCTTAGGTCTCCACTGAGTTATGCATCCTAAGCTCAGTGTCTTCCCAACGAATGAGCGGCAACACTACGTGTATTTTTGTTGGTTTTAGACCCAAGAGTAGAATGTGCACAATACGCGTCATTCCGTATGGCCGTCCTGTAACTCGTGCGTATCTCCTCAATTCATCTAGAGGCAGGAGATACGGCAACGTCCCCCAGAGACATTCTAGCAAAATGTAAACCGCGAGGGGGTAGTGTTTGACTATAAGTTAATAGCTTTCGGCGCTTTAGGCTTCTCTAAAGTTTCGCTTCTGAAGGGGCTGAAGGTTCCAACCATTTGTTCCGTCAAAGCTCCAAATGTTCTGAATAGCTCGGCGACTTATTTACTGTTGCAGTACCCCCAATTCAGCTGGTAAAGACTGTTTTGGAATAGCGAAGAGAGGCGGCTACGCGGCTGTTTGTGCAATAAAAAATTATTTATTCAGGCATTTTCCACAGCTCTCGGTGAGCGTGTGCAATGAAAACAATTGCTATATAACATTTTACATTGCCTACCTGTTCATTAATAACGCATCGGATTGACGCGTGTAGATATAAGGGACTATAAGAAAGGGCCGGTGACGTCCTTTATCATATTAGTTCACACTGAAAAGGTGTAAGACTCAGTAGTGATCGGTTCCTGTAAGAATTCTGTCGTCTTACCTTCAATAAACCTTTTAATCCTTTTAATTCATAATGTTCGCGTAAAGCTGGCTAGAAACAACGCTTTCACAGTTTTCGCCCAATGTTTACCACACTTCTACCTTTGAAACGAGCGGACAGGGATGGAACGATATCGTGAGTGTTTCATTCATTCACCCTTGCTCCACCACGCACATCTTGCGGCTAGTCGGAAAAGCAGCAGCATGCACTCCCATGGCAATGCGGGCCATACGACTGTCATTGAGAAACGTCAATATAATTTAAGGGTCTTGGATGGTACTGTATTCTACGGGGCTATACGTGAGAGGAAATTTTTATTACTAGGTATGACGCACATATCTAGAATGGCGACTTGTTTGGCGAAATTTGTAAAAAAATGGCGACTTTTGGCGACTTTTTGCTCGTAGTTTGGCGACATTTACTCGAAAGTCAGTGGCAACCCTGATCCGCAAGTACACGGCTACCCGATACTGCATGCGACGGAACAAGTCGTGCAGTTTTTTCTTCGGAAAAGCCAGACGTGTGTACTGAAACCCGGTGAACCGACATATTGGTGCAACCGATGCCCTGCCAGGTTTCCATTCACCGAAGACGGCGACGTATACTTTCGCAAGAGTGCATACCCCATCGGGGCTGCTTCGGAACTACGATAAACATGTGCGGACACGACTGCTACAACAGCTACTGCTGCCAAGTGTGGAAGATTCGGACGGCTGCTGTATACATTATATAAGGTCGCGCGCGCAAGGGAACAGAGCACAACCAGACGAAAGGCTTTGCTTCGCCGGTTGCCAAGGGTCCAGGTGCACCGCCTGACGGCGGCGGACCTGGTGCTTACGAAGTAGACTGCTAGATGTGATGCACATCAAAAGGGATGGAGCTCATACGAGTCAGGGCTGTTGGATGGGACCATAGGTCGGCAAACTCACTCATGAGTCGAGTCACTCAGACTCACTCGGACTCAGATCGGCCCGTGAGTCTGAGTGAGTCTGGGTGAGGAATATTTTGGTGAGTTTGAGTCCGAGTGAGTCCCGTTGAGGAAATTTTTGTGAGTCTGAGTCCGAGTGAGTCAGGTTGAGGAAAATATTGGTGAGTCTGAGTCTGAGTGAGCCCTCAGAGCAAAATATATTTCTTGAGTGAGTCTGAGTGAGCTCCACCTTTGATTGCCGACCTGTGGTCCTATCTACTGATCTTCAGCATTACTATAAGCTTTATATCGGCTTACGTTTGTACTCAAATCTATTCGCACATATCTCAACGCAGCGCCACCTCAATATTTATTGGTCGGAGACGAATTGGGAGGGGTGCCATGACCTCCCCCCCCCCCCCGCAAACTCTTTCACTGAAAGTTCTTGATAATAATATCTCTTGTGAGTCGGGTATTTCATAAAAATGTCCTTACTGGATTACTGGATTAATGATAGCTCGTATTTGAAGGTATAAGATCAAAAGGCGTATCGTAGAGCATCGATTATGCGACACATTGGCCTTAAATAGCATTGACACCAAGATCTAAAAAAGGTAGTTTTACGCTCACAGAATCATGAGTCGACTCACTCAGGCTCACTCAGGCACAAGTCAAGCCGTGAATCTGAGTGAGTCCGCTTGAGTAAAACGTTCGTGAGTTTGAGTCCAGTGAGTCCAGTTGAGAAAAACTTTAGTGAGTTGAGTCCGAGTGAGTCCGGTTGAGCAAAATTTTGGTGAGTCTGAGTCCGAGTGAACCCTCAGAGCAGAATATATTTGCTGAGTGAGTCTGACTGAGCTCGAACTTTTTTTGCCGACCTATGGACGGGACAGCCGTGGATGTTGGATGCCCGATACGCCTGCCAAGCCGCTCGTAAATATTGCAATCTGTTACGTACTCTGGAGTAGCGTAAGGGGGTTTTTAATGGGCACAGAGACCGCGGAAAATCGTAGGAGCTACGTCGTCGTCCTCTTTCTCTACCCGCGCTTCCCTTGTTTTTCACCGACAGTGACACTTCGTATCAATATGCTCGACTACCACGCTCGGCACACGGGCGTCAAGGAAAAGGACATGGCGGGTGTCAACATGAGCCTGCAGGATGCCTGGGCTGTCCGGTGAACTTCAAGGCAGACGCCATATTCGTGGGCCAACGGCTGGATTGTGACCTGCGTGCCCTGCTTCTGATTCAAGGAGCCGTTGTGAGCACGCCCATCGTTGAAGCCCGCCGCGAGGGCCTCGCTCTAAAGCAGGCCTTGCGCAGCCTCCTGGCCGACTATCCGCACAAGACCATCCAGGAAGGCAAATCGAGGTACACGCACCCATTGGGGCGTCATTTCCGACAATGTGTAATCTGGAAAACAAAAACGGACGCTATTTATACTGAGAGAGCTGACACAGTTCATCGCTGTGCAGTCGCATTCAAGTAAGCCTCTTTTGATGATAATTGTATCGATGCCCAACTCAAGCAACAATCACCTGCTTCAAGCATAATTTTTGCCTGAAAAGCTAATCTAATCTACTTGTCATGATTTCCGGTGACCATCGAGCAAATCCGAAGATCTGTTGTACACCTGCAATCTCGTCAATGTATTGTGATGTGACCCTTCGGGTGCTACGGGTTACCCGGGCCCATATTATTTTTCTTTCTTTTCTGCACTGACCTCCCTGCCTTTCATTCCTCCTCCTCCTCCTTCTGCACGAAAAAGGGGGGGGGGGGCAAACTCAGCCATGTGACCGTATATCTGTCATTAAAAGCTTATTGCAATGCTGGCTGATCCTATCATTTAAGCATTGTTCAGTTTGACCTACGGACTTCCTGCCGTGTGACGCAGCAATTTCGTGAACCGCTCCTACCTCGCATTCGACGTACTCGTTTTCGTGGTTTACGTACTGCAGGCCGTTGCTTTGCGGAGACAAGGGATTGTGGTTCTGTAGAGCCTAAAATGTTTAAACGGGGCAAAAAAGACTACTTTTACATAAGCTCCCTTAGCAATCTCTTTCATGTTATGTGTCATGCGATGCCACATAATATTATGTACAATGCTCATGGAATAAAACGAGAAATCACAATTTTTAATACTAAAGGTGAGTTTGGCTCTGTTGTTGGTGAACGAGCTAACATTACGCCGACGTGGCATGAACTCAGGGCGGCGGAAACGGAAAAAAAAAGTGCATTACTTTAAGTCGTCGCCCCGTGAGCGCTATACATCTAGAGTATGATGATGATATGTGGGATATAATGGCGCAAGGGCCATGCTTGGCCAAAGAGCGCCATGAAAAATGTCAAAAGAATAACAATGGTCTGAAAGGGATGTGAGGTATGACGATGTTACACGGCTGTATAGTGGCCGAAAATTCCACGCCCTAGGGCGGGTAAAACATATAGGTATTAAAATTATGAGTGACGTGATGTATGCAGTGAGAATGAATGACAAGGGTCGTGATAATGAGATAGAAATGGCCAGAGCACGAATGCCTCGGCAACAGCCCTTGTGTCCAAGGGCCGCGAGGCAGGTGCTATTTTATTGTAGCCACCGCAGCATCAACCTCTTCTCAGAGGTCGTGCTACGGGTCGCCAGAAAAGATGAGGTGAAAAGTACTTACATCCCTTAAAAACGCGAACAATGATTCGTATTTAAAAAGCGGTTCCCTACTTATGAACATGGATGGATGCAATGGTATTTGATGTCGGTGGGGAAACGGAAAATGTTTTCTTCTAATAGCATCCAATTCCTTGCATTGTATTAAAATGTGTAGTACGGTGAGTGGCTCACCGCATCTATCACACACAGGTGGATCACCACAGGACAAGAGGTATGCATGTGTGCTGTGGGTGTGTCCTATTTGTAGCCTCGTAAGTGTTACTTGTGTGTGCCGTGACTTGGATACTGGTGGCCAAATTCCAAGATTCGGCTTAATAACATGTAGCTTGTTTTGAGTTTGTCTGTCCCAAGAGCGCTGCCAATAAGCCCTGAGCTTTTGCTTTAGGAAGGGTTTAAGGTCTAATGGAGAGACAGCATTTGATGTATTGGTGGCAACGTTGTCGTGGGCGGAGGCAGCTAGTCGGTCCGCTAAAACATTTCCCCCGATCTCGCGGTGCCCTGGCACCCAGCACACTACAACATGTTGTTTGAGTGTGTGTAGCGTGCATAAAAGGGAGTAAAGCGACACAAGGACAGGGTTTTTGTGTTTTTTCAAAGTTCTCAATGCTTTTACGACGCTCAGAGAATCCGTGTATATGACTGCACGTATTAATTTTAATTCCTTAATGTGTTTAACGGCTACAAGTATCGCGTAAGCTTCCGCTGTGAAGATACTTGAATTAGGGTGCAGAATGCCGGAGTCGGAAAAGGATGGACCAACGGCTGCGTAAGACGCAGAAGTATTGGGCTTTGAGGCGTCTGTAAATAACTCTGGACAAGTGTATTTGTGCTGTAGTTCGAGGAAGTATGTACGGATATGGGCAATAGGCGCGTGTTTCGTTACTTCCACGAAAGATACATCGCAATCTATTAGCTGCCACCGCCACGGCGGTAGTTGTGGAGTGTTAGCCATTAGACAGTGTTCGAAAAGTGGCACACCCGTTTCTTCAGCTGAGCCCCTCACGCGAAGCGAGTAGGGCTGTCTCACCAAAGGACGGTGGTCAAAAAGGGCAGTTGATTGTGGGGTGTGAGGGGTGTTCCTTGTCTGCGTTCACTTTGAGATAATATAAAAAGGACATGTAAGATCGCTGCAGGTGGAGCGACCACTCGTTTGATTCGACGTAGAAGCTTTCCACGGGGCTGGTGCGGAAAGCACCTGTAGAAAACCGAATGCCCGAGTGGTGGACAGGGTCAAGCATCTTCAACGCGCTTGGTGTCGCAGACTGATAAATTATCGCCCCATAATCTAGACGCGTGCGTATGAGGCTTTTATAGAGATTCAACAGACACTTCTTGTCACTACCCCACGTAGTGCGTGACAATACCTTTAGAATGTTCATGGTTTTTATGCACTTGTTCTTTATATACTTTATGTGTGATATGAAGGTAAGTTTCGCGTCTAAAATTACACCGAGGAATTTATGCTCTGTTTTGACAGGTAGCCGCTGGCCGTGCAGGTCAATGTACGGGTCAGGATGGAGGCCTCTCTTTCTTGAGAATAAGACGCAAGTGCTTTTTTGCGGGTTGAGGCTGAACCCGTTCTCGTCTGCCCATTTAGTTACCTTGTTCAAACCAAGTTGAACCTGCCGCTCGCACATTGTAAGATTGCAAGCTTTAAAAGCGATTTGCACGTCATCGACATATGTGCAATAAAACATGTTACGCGGGATGCACAGACGCAAGGAGTTCATTTTGATAATAAAAAGTGTACAACTCAGTACGCCACCTTGCGGCACTCCTGTTTCTTGGACAAATGTTCGGGACAAGACGTTGCCTACTCGAACACGGAATGTTCGATTGGACAGGTAGCTTTCAATTATAGTCAGCATCCTACCTCGTACACCTAAATGTGAGAGGTCTCGTAGTATGCCAAAGCGCCATGTGGTGTCGTAAGCCTTTTCCATATCGAGGAACACCGAAAGGAAGAATTGCTTGTGGACAAATGCGTCGCGAATTTGGGCCTCGATACGTACAAGATGGTCAGAGGTAGATCTGCCCTCTCGAAAACCGCACTGGTATGGGTCAAGAGTTGCTGGCTTCGAGGAAATGTAGGAGCCGCCGATTTGTCATTTTTTCAAAAACCTTGCACAGACAACTTGTTAGGGCTATTGGCCTGTAACTGGAAACTGAGGATGGGTCCTTACCCTGCTTCAGAATCGGTATTATGATGGCTTCTTTCCAGGCTGAGGGGATCTCGCCGGAAAACCAAAGAGCATTGTACAGGGAAAGGAGGGTTTTTTGGGTTTCAGAAGGCAGGTGTTTCAACATTTCATATACAACACGGTCGGAACCTGGGGCGGATTTATTGCATGAGTTCAGCGATGCCTGTAGTTCAGCTAAGCCGAAAGGTTCATTGTATGATTCCTCGTGTTTTGTGGATTTGCGCTCTAGTTTCTGTTTTTCGATTTTTATTTTGTGTCGTTGGAAAGCTTCCGTGTAGTGTGACGAGCTCGACACCTGTTCGAAGTGTGCACCTAGAAAGTTCGCCAGGTTTTCCAAGCTGTCGCCTTGTGTGTTTACTAGAGGAAGTGAATGTGCTTGTCGGCCTGCTACCCTGCTAACCATGTTCCAGACTTTGGCCTCCCGTGTATATGAATTAATGCCCGATAAAAACTTCTGCCAACTTTCCCTTCTTGCCTGTCGGCGCGTTCTCCTGCCTTGGGACTTTACGTTCTTGAAACTGCCTAGATCCTCGGCTGTGGGAGAGTCCCGAAGCAGCCTCCATGCTTTATTTTGTTTTTTGCGCGCATTTCTGCACTCATTGTTCCACCACGGCACACGTCTTTTGCCGGGCAGTCCAGATGTTTGTGGGATACACTTAATTGCAGCATCAATAAAAAAAGCAGTAAAGTATTGTACAGCTTTCCATGCTTAAAGCACACATGTCGGTACAACTTAAGAGACCCATTTTACATAGCTGTTCCCAATCGGCTTTGTCAAGGTTCCATTTGGGAACCTGTGGAAGACATTCATTAGTTATTGGTGCACTCAGAACTATAGGAAAGTGGTCACTTCCATAAGGATTAATAATAACTTTCCAATTGAGTAAGGGTAGAAGCGATGGGGATGTAATGCTGAGATCTATGGACGAGTAGGTGTTGTTTGCAAGGCTATAATATGTTGGCTCTTTTTGATTGAAGAGACACGCTCCGGAAGAGAAAAGGAACTGTTCGATGAGACGACCTCGCGCGTCGCAGCGAGAGTCACCCCATAGGCCACTATGTGCATTAAAGTCCCCAAGTACCAGATAAGGTTCCGGAAGTTCATCTATTAAGGACTGGAATTCATGTTGTTAAAGGTGGTAGTGTGGAGGTATGTAGAGAGAGCAAATGGTGACGAGTTTGTTCAAAAGAACCGCTCGAACAGCCGCTGCCTCTACGGACGTTTGGACTGGTAAATGTGTGCACGCTACTCCTTGATTAACTATAACAGCTACACCACCGGATGACGCCACGGCGTCATCCCGGTCCTTTCTGAAAATAATGTGACTGCGTAGAAAGTTGGTGTGTTTTGATTTTAAGTGTGTTTCTTGTACACACAGCACTTTTTGTGTATGTTTGTGTAATAGTTCTTGGATATCGTCGATATTTCTAAGGAGTCCTCTGACGTTCCATTGTATGACTTGTGTTTCCACATTGGAAGTAAGGTAGTGCTGTGTGTACGAAAAGGAAGTGGCTGATGTTTAAGCGTAAAGTTAGAACTTCAGTAGCAGGGCCGTCGTTGGGCCCCGTTATTGGTTTTTTAGTTTTCTTAGCGCGCTCCAGGGAGCTACGCCGGTCTTTCGGCACCAGGGGTGCCGACGTCGTGTCCATTGCCTTTTGCGAGGCACTGGATGCCCGCACGCGCGAGCTGGCAGTTCGGGTTTCGGGCCTCGCCTGGTGAGAGGAGGCCTTGGGATCCGACGACCCTGAGGTCGCCGGTCCCTGTTCGCGAGTTGGCGGAGTAGTCTGAACTAGAGCACTGCACGGGCCCGGGCCGACCCGAAAGCCCGGGCCGGGCCGTCCGAAGCGTTTTCCGGCGGGCCCGGGCTGGGCTCGGGCTTGAAAGTGCGGGCCCGGGCCGGGCCTGGGCTTGAGGCTGCGGGCCGGGCTCTGCCCGAGACCGCTCATTAAAAGGCGTAAGTCGGGCCTTCGAGCACACGCGAACGTTGTGCATTGCATGGTCTAAGGTATACTGTGCCAAGCTGCAGTGACACGTGCAAAGAGCTGGCTCAGCAATAAAAATAGAAAAACAGTTGAAGTGCTATTTTTCTCACCAGTATAGATATATACGAGGGGCGTTCAATAAAGATTTCCCCTGACTAACTTCCATTTATTGCAGGATGCTGAAACTGCGCATGTGTAATGACATATGTCACTGTAGGTCACGTGCCAATTTGCAACTCTAAACTAATAACGGTCTTTCTTTTAGAGGTGCTTAAGTGGTGTGAGGTGTGATAATGGACGCAGTGGAATACAGAGCAGCAGTCAAGTTCCCGTACTTGCAAGGCCGCACTCCAAGGGAGACGTTCGATGAGATAAAAGAGGTTTATGGGGAGGATTCCCCATCATATGATGTAGTGAACAACTGGCATCGCCAATTCAAATATGGTCTGATTTCCGTGGAAGCGGCTCCGATTGCAGGGCGACCCCACTACGCTGTCAATGAACACACTATCCAGCAAGTGAAGGCCGCCATTTTGGAAAATTGCCGCATTAGCGTTCGAGACCTAGCCCAACATGTCAAGATTAGTGTGGGGTCCATGGAAAAAATCATTCAGGGACATCTTCATATGCGTAAGGTATACGATCGCTGGGTTCGCCGGCTGCTCACACCTTTCCAAAAGCAGGTACGAGTCGAATGCTCCCAGGCTCTTTTGACCATGTGCCATGGAAACGAGCAGGACTTTTTCAACAGACTGATTACACAGGATGAATGCTGGGTCCATCACTATGATCCGGAGATTAAAGTCCAGTTGATGCAATGGAAGCACTTGGACTCACCGCCTCCAAAGAAAGCACGCACCCAGCCCTCGACGGGCAAGGTCATGCTCACAGTCTTTTTGGACCAGCACGGAGTAGTCATGATGGATTTCCTAGCAAAGGGCGCCACGATTACTGGGGCATACTATGCTTCACCGCTGCGGAAATTGCGAGAGACCATCAAAAACAAGAGACGTGGCAGGCTCACCAAAGGCGTCCGCCTTCTGCGAGACAATACCCCAGTTCACAACTAACATGTTGCCCAGACGGAAGCACGCTCCTGCGGCTTTGAAATTCTACCGAATTCCCCTTATTCACCCGACCTCGCACCATCGGACTTCCACCTCGTTCCAACATTGAAGTCATATTTGAAGGGCAAGCATTTTCCAGATGATGAGACTCTGATTTCTGAAGTTACAACATGGCTTTTGGAGCAACCTGTCGACTTCTACAAGTGAGGTGTTTATAGTTGCATAAAAAGATGGGAGAAGTTTGTGTCCCGGGGTGTCACCCATGTAGAGAAGGACTAATAAATCTGCAAAATTTCGTTGCTCTCCGTCCACAGGAAGTGGGTCAGGGGAAATCTTTATTGAACGCCCCTCGTAATATCTATACTGGTGCGTTTATTTTATGGTGTATGCTCATGAAATCACCTGTATATATATATATATATTGTAGAGAAGCATTGGAACGCCCTAATGGGTCGTCCTCTCAAGCGCCTCCTAGTGGGTCACCCTCTTCGCCTATCCTCGGAGAGCGCGCCTCTCGTGCTCGTGCTCGTGAGAGTCTGCGAGTCTGCGCTCTGTCGTTGTGCATCGTCGCCGTCAATCTCGCCGTCAATAAACGTCTTAACAAAGTGGTGGAGGTGCTGTACCGTCACCACAACTTCGGTCTCCATTCGATGCCCCTGGAGCTTCGATCCCGTACCGTGCCATCTACCATGCCGCAAGACGCCGCTCAGCAAACGCCGCCTCCTGCTCCGACCGCTTGTCCCGGTGTCCCCCGCATCCGTGACCCTCCTGTCTTCACCGGCGCGGATGGCACCGATGTGGAGGACTGGCTCACGATTTACGAACGGGTGAGTGTCCCAAATAAATGGGACGAAGCAGGCAAGCTGAGCAACTTGGTTTTCTACCTCGCGGGTGTGACAGGCATGTGGTACAACAACCATGCATCCGATTTCCCGACGTGGTCCGATTTCAAGACCGCCATCGTCGACGTGTTTGGCCGCCCTGCCGTCCGTAAGCTGCAAGCCGAACAGCGGTTGCGTGAACGGGCACAGCAGGCCGGTGAATCGTTCACGAGCTACATTGAAGACACCCTTGACTTGTGCAAAAAAGCCGACGCGAGCATGCCGGAGTCCGAGAGAATCAGGAATGTTATGAAAGGCATCGACGACGATGCCTTCACCATGCTGCTGGCCAAAAACCCTCGCACAGTGGCAGAGGTCATCACGCTGTGCCAAAGTTACGAGGAGCTGCGCCGGCAGCGCTTGATGACCCGTCGACCGCCATCACGCGATGCTGATCTCGCGGGCTTGTCGGCCATTTCCGACCACTCCACCTTGCTCGCCGAAATCAAGTCGTTCGTGCGACTTGCTCGTGCGACTCGTGCTCGTGCTCGTGAGAGTCTGCGAGTCTGCGCTCTGTCGTTGTGCATCGTCGCCGTCAATCTCGCCGTCAATAAACGTCTTAACAATATATATATATATATATATATATATATATATATATATATATATATATATATATATATATATATATATATATATATATATATATATATATGTATATATATATATATATATATATATATATATATATATATATATATATATATATATATATAGATGGTTTCGAAAGAATATTCCTGGCTATTGGTTTGATTATATGAAAGAAAACTAGCCACAGTGAAAAACATAACAAAATTTATTCTTAGCTTTCGGCCGGGGACCGGCCTTTATCAAAGAATTCTTTGATAAAGGCCGTTATATATGAATAATGAATATGAATAAATGTTGCTATATATATATATATAACAATGGGCCAGATTACGGTTGTTCCCATGGGAGGAATAAAGAGTTCGGTCTTTTATTTGAGGTTGACACATACGCCAACCTTCATTTATATTCCTTGGTATTGCGTGCCAAAACCACGATATGGTTACGAGGCACGCCGTAGTGGCACCGGATTAATTTCGACCACCTTGAGTTCTCTAACGTGCACCTAAAGATAAGTATGTAGACGAGTGTTCTTGTATTTCGCCCCCATCAAATTGCGGCCGCCGTGGCCGCGGGAATCGCACCCGCGTCCTAGGACTTAACAGCGAAACAGCTTAACCGCTGAGCTACCACCGCGGGCAAAGCAACATTTTGATGCATATACACACCGGATTTTCCGTCCGTTTGCCCGCTACAAAGCGCAAGGCATCATTAATGATCATCATCAACAACTAATATCCACTAGCAGGCCCGGGCTGGGCCTGGTCATGAACACGCGTGCCCTGGATAAGTTTAGTAATGAACGCCCGGGCCTGGGCCGGGCCCTGGCTTGGAAAGACGGGCCCGGGCCGGGCTCGGGCTGGGTTCGGTCATGTACGCCCGGGCCGGGCTCGGGCTGAGTTCAGTCATGTACGCCCGGGCCCAGGCCGGGCCCGCGCTTGGAACTACGGACCCGGGCTGGGCTCGGGCTTCATAAAGCGGGCCCGGGCCGTAAAATCCGGCCCGTGCAGTGCTCTAGTCTGAACTACTGCCGCCTTGGGCGCAGGCGCCACAGCCAACGGCGCGCTGCACAGGCCGAAGGAGTGGCGGAGGCGGGTGCGACGTTGCCCCCCGGTGCGCCGCATCAGCATAGGGTGTAGTATGAAAAGGCGAGCACGTTTTACGGGCTTCCTTAAATGAGATGTTTTCTTTGACATTGAGAGTGATAATGTCATTATCTTTTTTCCAGTTCGGACAGGACCGCGAGTAGGCTGCGTGGTCGCCGTCACAATTGACGCAGTGAAGTGTGCTCGTACAGTTATCTGAGGGGTGGCCTTGTCCTCCACATCTTGCGCATGTTTGCTGACCACGGCAGTTCTGCGAGCCGTGGCCGAATCGCTGGCATTTGAAACATCGCCTTGGATTTGGTATGTACGGACGGACGGCTAGTTTGATGTACCCGGTTTCAATGGCTTGTGGTAGAATGCTTGATGCAAAAGTTAGTACTAGATGTTTGGTGGGAATTTCTTTGTTATCACGTCTGATGGTGATACGTTTTACACTGGTCACGTTTTGATCTTTCCATCCTTCTAACAGTTCATCTTCGGACAATTCAAGAAGGTCTGTTTCTGACATGACTCCGCGTGAGCTGTTCATTGATCTATGTTGGGAGACAGATATTGGAGTGTTGCCGAATTTGACAAGGCTGCCAAGTTTTTCATATTGTTGTCTTTCGGGCAGCTCCAGCAGAAGGTCTCCACTAGCCATTTTGGTCACCTTATAGTCCGGTCCAAAGACTTCTGTCAATGACTTTGCTACGACAAACGGGGAAATGGATCTGGCTTGCTTCTCTGAATTTTCACTGTGAATGACGTGGAATTTCGGATAGGTTGTTCGAGGTCGGCAAAAGGAGGTTAGCTCGTCGGTGCGTACCCTCTTTTGAGGGTAACGATCGAGTAGACGTGGAAATGCAGGTGTTTCCATAGTAAGTATCTATTTCGGCAGCAGTGGCGCGCCCACCCACCATCGAGTCCAGCTACGGAACGCTGCAGCACGTAACATGTAAGGCTGCAGACGCCAGCTGTACAATGCCGCTATAACCTAATATTACATGTCCAAGAGAGGACACATATACACGGTGAACCCGAGCCGCCTACGAAAATGGGGAAGTAACAGAAGAGATTAGAAGACAGGACAGCGAGGAAAGAAGATGGAAAGTGAAAGATCAGAGAGGGGGATAGGAAAAGGCGACCGCCGATTTCCCCTGGGTGGGTCAGCCCAGGGGTGCCGTCTACGTGAAGCTGGGGCCAAAGGGGTGTGTTGCCTCTGCCGGGGGGCCTTAAAGGTCCAATCACCTGGCGTCGGCTCAACCCCCAGGATCCCCTTTTCCCCGGACACGGCAATTCCACGCACGGCTAGGCGTGGGAGGGGATCGAAACCCCCCCGTTAGCTCGGGTCCGTGGTGTCGCTACACACCAAACGCCTGCTTCGCAGACGCCTCTGCGGGGATACATGTAGAGTATCACGCCTATCTTTTCTTTTTCACAATGTGGCTCTTCGTCATGTTGGCGGGTTCGCGACTGCCACAAAAACAAGAACGTGCTGAGGCTAGCCTGCCTCCTCCAGAGGGTCAGCCAGAAAAACTCTGCGTTGCTTGATGTGGTGAGGATTTAATTATTGATAATATCAAGCAAGATAGTCTGAGTTCCGTTTTTCTTTGCCACGAGAATGTCTCTCTCAAAAAATGCAAAGGCTTTTCAAGAAAGCTCAAAGAGGTCGATCAAAAGACTATATGAAAAAACAAAACATGAAGCTGGCAAAACTAGGGACGGAAAAATATTACGAAAAGGAAAGCAAGTGCCAAGAACGCAAGGTTTCTAAAACGATTTTTCTGGTATTAATAAATTACAAGTGCTCCTACCTGCTTTCGGCATTTCGCCGTGACGTCATAGATTATGATAGTGTCAGCTGCAGTCTACGTATTAGTTTGTCGCTAAAAATTACTTACATCGTGTTCTAAGGGACACAACGTTCTAACGCCGAAAATTTTATTAAAGTTAAACCACTGTGGCAAAAATATGTAAAAAAGACTAAAGTTCGTCCTTCTCCAGCGACACCCCGTGTTCACGAGTTTTTCATCTCTTGAAGTTCGCGACATTAGAGTGACGTTAACGTGCTGAGGTTACGTTACGAAACTCAAACATGAAATATCGACCTTCATTTCCTCTTTTAAAAATAACCTATGATGTGCAAATTAAGTACATTAGAGTTCTGAAATAGAAATTGATCTTTCTAAACCAGCGCCGTAGCCACACCGGCCACGTGTCTAGACTCTGACATATGACTAGACTCTCTCGCTTGCGCTGAAGCGCACGCACAGACGGTCCAAACGGCGCCCTATCCATGGCAAGGCCGAACGGCCAAGCGCCGGCGAAGCAGCCCTTGTAGAGCCCCTAAACCAGCTATTCGCCCCGAGATCGGGCTACAAGTGGCAGCACCGTCGCCGCGGTAGTGTGGAGCGGCGGCCGGCGGCGCGTATTGGCCGCGAGATCGAGCGGAGTCGCCGCCTGGCGGCTTCTGGCTGAACCGCGCCTAGTGTGGATTGCTCCATGCGTCGTCTGAGCCACGTTGTGTTTGCATGCGCGCGTACGTCATGCAGGTCCTCAAAAGGCGGTTTGTTCCGGTGCGTTAGTGCTACTTTAACCGCTCGTACGGATGCCTAACACGATGTAAAGAAGCATTTGGCCTGGACCGGCTATCACAAGTGATAGTAACGTTCGGCGCGCTTCGTGCATTAATTCGCGAGTGAAGAGCGCACATATTACCAGAAAGCTGCAGTCAACGTACTTTGCTTGCCGGAAGTCGGGTCAGATCGCTCACAACGAAGCGCTGTTGTGTGCGTTTGTGTACGCGCCGACAACCGCCTATCCACACTTGCGCGGCGACGGTGCTGCCACCTGTAGCCCGATCTCGCGGCGAATACAAATGTACACAACGGCGTTTCGTTGTGAGTGGTTTTAGCCGATTGTCGGCGAATAAAAGGTGTTGACTGCAGCCTAATGGTAATATGTACGTTGCCCATTGCCGAATCGATGCAAGTAGCCCGCCGAACGTTGCTATTACTAGTGAGAGAAGCGCAATCTGTCAATAAAAGGGATGCTCGTCCTTGGCGACAGTCTGCGTTTTCGCGCTATATCACGGTTCTTGTTTTATTTGCACTTGTTGGGCTTGTGTTCCGCCTACTACGCCTGCTGTAGCGCGACTGAACTAACAAAATATTTAGTTCATGTTCTTCTGGATACAAAAAAAAACACTCAAAGAAAGAAAGCCCGTATTCTTGTGCGAGTTGAAGCAGGTACGAATATGCATCCCCATTTTTTTCTTACTCAGTGCTCCATGAAATGTAGGACAGTTGATAAATTTAGTCAGGAAAGCCACGTGGCTGACAGCGCTTTAGCGAGACGTTTAACACGCATGCGCCTGTTCTAACTCCAATAAGAGTACAAAAAAGTAACAGTTCAGCACAGAGCTTTCTTCGATCGATTACTTGCATGGCAGTGATGCAACAAAGGTTCGGTCATTCTAAAGAAGAAAACTTTACTTTTTTCAAGCGAATAATGCCCGCTCCTTCCGTCAATCTATAACTACGCCACTCAACGCTCAAGATAATGTAAAAAAAAATGAGGTTTTGCGTGAAATTATACGACATAGATGTGATGCACGCCATCTGCATTAATTTTGACCATCTGCATTCTTTAAAACGTACCTAAATCTAAGTACACGGATGTGTCTGTATAAATTTCGCTTCAAGTTAAAATTGCTGACGGCAACTCAAGTTTAATCGCCTCCGTGTAGTTCCATTTTCTGTTCTTTTCAGGGACAATTTAAGTACCTAAGTATCAGACTTTACCTGACAGAATTAGAAGGGAAACTTGGGCTAGTTCATCATTGTGAAGGAAAAAGCCTGTGTCGTGTCTTCCTTCGTCCTCGTCCGTTTTTAGCGCTCGTTTTCCTTCACAATGATTTACTTGACAGAAATAATTCTCGGTAGTGGGACAAGGACCGTACAATAAAGGGATATCTTATGCAAAATAAAGCTTGTCGCATAACCGATAAGCAAAAGTGCCGCAGTAATACACCTAACAACAATGCAAAAGTGGATGGCCTTGAACCTTTTTTTTTCTTACCACCGAGTCGCTAAAAGGCTGCGTTCACATGATATTTAATACTCCTCGTGTTTGGGACGACGCCAAGTGCACTTCACGATTTGTTTGAACCACAAAGCGGCACCTAAACTGATTCTGGCGAACGGAGGGTACGGCGACAATACACAGCATTCTCGACAAGTGCACTCACTGATCTTATTACAGTACAAATACAACCGAACAAGGCCAAATGCTTCTGTACATCGCGCCAGGCATACGTATAAGCAATTAAAATTACGCTAACACAACGGAACAATCCACCCTTTGGGGGCATGCATGACGTACGCGCACATGCAAACGCGACGTGGCTAGCAGACGACGGAGGGAGCAATCCACACTAGGCGCGGTTCAGCCAGTAGGCACCAGGTGGCGACTCCGGAAACCAGCGCTGGAGTTTCCGCGGACAGGGTGCGCCGCCCTGCCGGGCACGGCCGGAAACACTCGGGCATACAAACAAAGATTCGAAAATCACTTCGAAAATGTCCCACTCGTGGCGCTCATCATGTGATACATATAGCTTAATTTCTCGGTAAGTAGGGCACTGCTCTTGATAATATTGCCGTTTTAGAAGTTGTCATACATTGGGCTTTCACTCTGGACATAAATTGTTATTTGCCTTTAGTGTCCCTTTAACGGGCGCACGTTGTCCGAGTCCGCAGCTCCATGAATATTCCGCCCTCCAAGCGTGACTTCGAGCACGGAGCCTGGCCTCAACGTCACCGAAGATGCGCATTTTTCTTCGAACACCAAACTGCACGACAGGCAACTGACGCAATCCGCGCAACCGACGCAACACATTCCAAAAGACCGACCAGACCGAGAGAGGAGGCCGAGGCGCGGCTGGCGCAGCGCCAGCCTGGCTGGCTCCTTCGGCGAGGGAGGCGCCACCACGCCAGAAAGGCGCCGGACGGCAAACGCGCGATACGTATGGCGCATAAAGGGCGAGACAGACGGTACGATTTTTCATGCGATTCGACGTCCGACACGGCGGAGGGGAAACGGGAATGGTGACCTTTCATAGCATCGTACAGCCACCATTCCCTCTCCCCCACCGCCGCGTCGGCCGTCGGATCGCATGGAAAATCGGGCCGTGACGGTCCGATTTTCCATGCGATCCATGATATATATATATATATATATATATAAGCCTCAAAAAAACATAATTCAGAAAAATGCTTCCGAAGCGCGGAATCGAACCAGGGACCTCTTGCTCCGCAGCGAGTGGCGCTAACCACTACGCCACGAAACGCAGATCCTCCACGTAGCTAACGGCGAGCGTTATATACACACCCTTTACCGCTGGACGGACTCAGAGACGCTAGGCGCTTATAAGCGTTTCTTCATTACCAGCGAGATGGCGCTAGGAGCGCGACGTGCGGATTTAAAAGTCGTCGGCGAGCTCGCTCGCTTCTTCTTATATTTGCGCAGGGAGAATATTGGTCTTCCGCTGTCTGCTCGCGCGGTTTTCTCGTGCTGAGGGGAAGAGGGATATTTCACGCTTTCACCGTGATGTCCGCGCTCATGTTACGGAGCGTACGAAAGTCACTCGAGCTCAAGGGACGCCGCTAAACGAACAAACAGAAGATGAGCGCGAACTATCAAGTGTCACAGCTCCACACTTGAAGCACTCTAGTTTCCTTCGCTGCTTCGGCCGCCTTTGCAACAGGAGCGCTGTTCAAACTGAGAGTATCCATTGGCGAGCCTCACTTCGTATAGCATTAGTTTCTTGCTATCGCATTCATTGCTTCGCCCTTGTGTCGAAGCTGTGACTTTTTTTTCTTAGAGTGTGCGCGATAGCGGTTACAGACACCGGCGGCGGACAACTACGCCACAAAAATCGGCTGTTGTTCTCACGTCGTAGCAGCTTTCACCGTAAAAAGTTCTTAGCCAGTTAAATCAAATGTGTAGGGCTGCTGTTTTTGTGATTATGTAGTACAAGTGCAGAAAAGCGTTAAACACAGAAACGTTTCAAGAAAAAAAAATATTCTGTCCATAATGCCTCCATAATGAGTGTCTTGTAAAGTTCAGCTTAATAGATAGATGTTAACGTCCACGCTAGAATGATATTTGCCACTTGCGTAAAGTGCCGCCTCACTCGTGCCCTGAAGTTTCTCTTTGTACATGTGAACGCAAACATATATGTGTGTAAAAAACCCCAGGTGGCTCGTCCGAAAGCACTTGCGTCGTGGCCATCACGCTGTCTTCAGCTCAGTACCTAAGCATTTCATTTTACTTTTTAGCTACCATATCTATTTTTCTTCTCTCTCAAAATTTTTACCGTAGTGGAATCTTCCCTTTCAGTCGACGTCAGGAGTGTTAGAAAAGACACACATACTCAAACTTCTCCTGTTTTTTTTTCTTTTATTCTTGCAGGAACTCTGCACCAGCGAGGAGAGTCCCTTGGGCGTCGGGGAGTGTGTTGCCGTGGCCGCATTTCCAGTGCATATGTTCGTTCAGAAGTGGAGCTGAAGGTTGCAGGAACCATGCGCTTGAACAACATAACACACCATGTACGGTGCAGAAGAGAGAGAGAGAGAGAGAGAGAGAGAAAAAAAAAGGTGTAGGCTAGCTGTTTCAATGTAACTGCAGCGGCTGTGCTGACTCCCTGAGTAAGCGCGAAATGAGAATTGTGTACAAATTCTGACTCGAAAAGGTCCTTGTCGTTTGAGGCTGCTTGAACGCAGAAAGAGAGGTACGAAAAAAAGTGAGGGTCAGGTATGCAGGAAAAAAAAATAAAAGCGAATTCAATCTATGACGTAACAATCATCTACTTTGTCTTGTATACGGGTTCACAATATGAGAAGGCAATGCGCCCATTGCAGAATAGAGATACGATTTGTCTTAGTTGCAACTGCAGGAAAGTCCATGCCGCCCGCTGTCGGTATAATGGTCGGGCAGCATTTACTTTTCTAGCTGTGCATTTCTTCTCATACATAAAATACTAAGGACACAGGAAGACAGAAGCGTGGAACATAGGGCACAGGCATAATTCGAAATCGATAACAGAGGGCTTCTTCCTGTAGCGGACAGAAAATAGGGGCATAATGATAACGAAGTACCGCGAGTACTTTAAGCTCTGTGTAAGTATCGGCACGGTATACACACATACATGGATACGCTTCGTGTATATCGTCCCTCGACAAAATAAACCGCAGTGTGCGTTCTTATGGAAGAAAGTCAGAAAAAGCACGCACACAGGCACAGTTTGTAATTTCCTATCGTGAGCGCGCATGAGTTTGTGTGTGGGGGGACATGACGAAATAAAGCTTCATTTCACGATATATTGCTGTTTAATTAATCCTATTCTCCTGCATCCTTACAAGCTGGACTTCTTGTTTTCTCTTTCTTGCAATACTAACAAGGTATAAGAGCAATAAGCTTTTTTTTTAATTACACCACCTCCCACTCAAGGGAACCATGAGGGGATGCGAAGCAGCATGGGGGCGCACAAGTTTCCGTTACATTCACTCGGCGTTTCCGTTAGTGTGTGAGGTTTGTATTTAGTGTGTGTTATCCTTACGTTGTGTTAGTGCGTTGCTTTCCGTTAGCGCCAGTGAACGAGTGGCGCCGACGTTGACGTTACAACTCATCTGAACGGGAGCGAAGCGAGAATGACGGAAGCCGACCGAGCGCACGCGCTTATATACACATGAAATGGGGGAGGGAGAGGAGAGAGTAGGTTACGGGCTGCATTTGGCTGCGGCGCGGCTGCAGTGAGGCGCAGGAGAGGCGAGAAGGCGACCGAACACCTGCGTAAAGGAGAAGAGCGGGAGAGAGAGTAGGCGCATGCGCAGTGGAGCGCGGACGCCACCACCTACGCCGGACCACGGCCGGGCTAGACCGCACGCGCGCTCCTTTCCTTACGGCCTTCTCACCCGTCGCGAAAGCAATGGGAGAGTTTCTCAGTATGTTTCGCCGCCCGTCGGCGGTAGGGGCGCTGCGACCCTGACCGTGCATCTGCTGCGCCGCGCACACGGCACAAGAGTGTTGCTCGATGTGAAACCGCGGAAGGGGGGTTCTCGACGGAGAAAGGGGAGGGGGATTATTCAAGTCAGGGGTAGAGGGAGGATCGTCTCCTTTAAAAAAAATAATGTTATCAGACGGCTCTCCGCATAATGTCGGTATGCATGTGCTCGTGGATAATAAAAGCTTAAACTCAGTAAAACTGCGGAAGAATCGGCTAACGAGGCATAATGCAGGAGGGTAGCGAATTGGGCGAGTTGGAAATTGCTCACGATGGTTAGCGCAAACGCAACACGGACGAAAAGAAGAAAAAACGACGACACAAGCGCTATCTAACAACTGAATGTTTATTGGAAAAATCACAAATATATATGTATAAGAGAAAAAATAACAAACCCACACATGCGCCAAAGATAATTGACAGATAAAAACGTGCATGCTAACAAAACTACGCCCTTTCCAGGAAAGATACTTCCTCATCAATCAAAGCGATAGAAGGGCAGCTCACGCAGTTCTCTTTCTTAGACATATATATATTTGTGATTTTTCCAATAAACATTCAGTTGTTAGATAGCGCTCAATTGTGTCATCGTTTTTTCTTCTTTTCGTCCGTGTTGCGTTTGCGCTAACCATCATGAGGCATAATGCAGGAGGCATGAAGCACTGGCAACGATCAGAGAGAGAGATAAACAACGCTGCACCTGTTCTGCAAGCAGAGAGCACCAAATACCTTTGGCCCTTGCTCTCGTTGGACAACGAGGCCGAAGAGAGGTCGCTTACATAAATGACGAGCACGCCTTCCCCTTGCTAGCTATTTTCTATTTCTTTATTTTTCCAAATACATTTGTAGTGGTTTTCAGGGCTAAATGCTGCGGTCTGCAGCTTGACAGCTCTTTGAAACACGTACGTGAGTTGTATATCTAATGGTTGAAAATAACTGCGTATAGGGAGAAAGTAAAAAAAAAAACAAGACAGGACTCTTGCTGCTGAATAACCCCTTCGGACGGCACGCCCCGAGAGTGGTACCTGGTGTTAACACCACTTGGAAACATTAATTCCAGGGACTCCGAGCTCTTTTGCCTTCCTTTTGTTAGCATCAGGATGGCTGGGCCGTAAAATAAGACACAATAGAAAACGCAACGCACGACACACAGTTAAAAGGGAAAAAGAAGTTTACATTTAATTATCAACAACTTGGTTACAACGCAAAACTCATAACACAAAGTCGCATACGCCTATTCGCTGAAATCGCACTGCTAACAATGCACAACCGCTCTAATCGCACCGCTAAAACGCACAACCGCTCAAATCGCTCGCACTTTTCAGACTCTCCTCGTCGCTTATTATTATTACAGACCTCGGATTTGACTCTTGCACTGCGCTACTGACGACCAACAACAGGCAGCATCAGCTGTACAAGCTACTGGGAGCACAAGACAGGAACGAACTACACAACCCGAGGCCTGAGTTTCTAGCTCTTTTGGACAAGATAGTGGTCTTTTTCGATAAGGCCTCTGAACACCTGCCACGCAGGAATGTGCTAGGAGTTTTGGAAAAAGCAGTCCAGCCCTACTTGCAACGCGCTCCCATCTTAAGTTGCCCTGAAGGCGTTGACGACAGCCAATCCCGACGATCCGCAGATCTCATAGCCGAAAAATTCCTAAGAATTCTCCTCGTCAATCACACAAACCAACTGACTGACGCGAACGACAAGCCTTCCACCTACGCACACAAGCCGACTAGGAAGCATTTTAGGTTGTGAACGAGACATTTGTGAAGTCCGGCAAAGTTTTCACTTGAAAGCGTTCAACTATTTGCGAGTGCTTACGAGCAATAAATATTTATTTCCAGGCCTCAGAATGTCTACACGTTTGATGGCGGAGCGCTGTACTCCCGGCTCTTGCATTTGTACGTTTTTCGATAAGCTTAAGCTCGATGCACATTGCGCATATAAGAAGTCAGAATAAACCATTTGTGCGTCTTCAACGATTAGGCAACTTGTATTTTAACGCGCGGTGAGTGAAGAAGCGCGCCCGAACTCATGTGTCGGTGTTGCGCGCGCTGCACGGAGCGGCGGAGGAGGGTCTAAAGTCACTAGAACGGGAAAAGTACCGCGTTCCTTTTCGCTTCGCCGCCGCGCGCTCTCGGCGGCTTCACCACATAAATGGTCCAGCTCGCCCGCCTCGCTAGTGTCTCCCGGCCGCCAACGCACGGCGCTTTGGAGGGCGATTGTTTTTATAGCCTCAAAAACGCATGCGGGGACTCTACGACATCCGGTATATTTCTGATTTAAATCAAAAGCCTGCCAAGGCATCAAAGAATGCGTGGGTGCTGCGCTTTTGGATGCAGCAACCGGCGCGCGAATGGGGCAAAGCTCTCTTTGCTAGTCAGAGCGGGAATTAAACGCGAAGCATATCTTAGCGAACTTCTGCGACTTTAAGTCTATCTATCTATCTATCTATCTATCTATCTATCTATCTATCTATCTATCTATCTATCTATCTATCTATCTATCTATCTATCTATCTATCTATCTATCTATCTATCTACGATTTTGTACTCCCGTTTCATTAATGAGATGTGTACCAAAATTGATATGACATACCATCACTTTATGCCGAATATAAATAACAGGTCATCACATGAAAATCATGACATGCATGTCATCAACCACATGAGTTATACCCCAGTCTTGGCGCTTTCGCGGCCGCTTTGTTCACTTTATATATACCACAATTGCTTTGACGTGACAACAGTGTATTACGAACATCAGTGATTGGCCCTAACGTGCAAATCATGACACGCATGTCATGTACAACATGATTTACATGGTATCGGGAGCTCGCGGCCGTTTAATTAAATGGATATATACCAATATTGCTATGACGAGATATTTCTGTATGACGAACGTAAATGACAGGTGATACCATGAAAATGGTGACTTGCATGTCATGTGCGGCATGAATTGCATGCCGCGCTCATGGTGGGCTCCCGGCCAGTCCGCTAGCTCGATATACACCAAAATGTGCATCGTATCGCGTGATTGTATGGAGAACGTAAATGACACGTGGTAACATGAAATTAACGACATGCATGCCATGTACTGCATGATTTACATGCCCCGCTCATGATACGCTCGCAGCCGGTTCGCTAGCTCGATACACACCAAAATTGGTATTGCGCGCATAAGTAACAGGTTACCACCTGTTACTTATGTTCGTCATACAGTCACCTCAAGTAATACCAATTTTGTTGTATATCAAGCTAGCGAACCGGCCGCGAGCGCACCATGAGCGTGGCATATAAATCATACCGTATATGACATGCATGCCATTATTTTCATGTTACCACCGTTCAATCACATTCGTCGTCACACGAGAGCACCCAGACGAGAGCACCCAGACGTAGGCCGCTAGATAGATAGATAGATAGATAGATAGATAGATAGATAGATAGATAGATAGATAGATAGATAGATAGATAGATAGATAGATAGATAGATAGATAGATAGATAGATAGATAGATAGATAGATAGATAGATAGATACGTTCAAAGTCCCAGAGGTTCGCTAAGAAATGCTTCGCATTTAATAAATGCCGACAGTCGAGCGCGTAAACGCCGCGCAGTTCGCATTTCTTTATCGCGTTAGTATGCGCGCGTGCGCGCGTAGGCAAGTCAAAACTGCCGGTATTTGTTTGATAATCAGTTAGAGAACAACCTATGCTTCATTCGGGGCTGCGAAAGCGCACGTAATGCGTAAAACATGCATTAGTCCGCGTGAAAACAACACCGCGCCGTAGCTGCTTCAGCCGCGCTGGACCAAATATGGCGGCGGGCCGGATGGTCGCGGTACTTTTCCCGTTCCAGTGACTTTAGGAGGGTCAGGGTCACAGCGCCCCCCTCAAAGCAGCGGCGAGAGGTATGTACTACACCCGATGCGAAGGCCGTAAGTACCGTAAGAAGCGAGCGCGCGCGTGCGGTCTAGCCCGGCCGTGGCCGGACACAGCCCCGAGCAAAAGCTGCTTCGCATCTAAAAAGGGGGTGGCCATCTTTGACAGCTCTTCAGGCACGTTTCGTTCTCTTGCCCCTATTGGCCGCGAGATCGAGCAGAGTCACTGCCTGGCGGCTACCAGAGCCGTCGATGGGGAGAGTCTGGCGAATGGGCGGGGCAGTGACGTCGCGGCGCGGCGATGACGCTGTTCACGTCATCGCCACGCCTCCGCTCCGGCGGCGTCCGCCATATATAGTCTTTCCGCGCGACGGGCGCACGGCTGAGGCAATGTACGCGCTGTTCATTCGTGAAATCTAGCGCTCCTAAACAAATTGCGAAAGCAAAATTGTGCAAGAACATTGTTATACAAATTTAATGAAGAATATGGAGTGAATTAGACGTGTCCAAATCATCGTGAAACTGAGTTGTGTACGCCGATTCGAGTCCACGACGTTCTACGATACGCGCTGTGCATTTAGAGCGCAGCTCTTAGGCGTCTGTTCCTGCGTTGTTCGGCATCGCCGTTGGCGTAGTCGGCGTAACTGATAGAGAGAACGAGGACGAAAGACAGCGAACGTCGATTCTGTCGATATCACGAGCCACTGGCCTCTAACATCGCTTTCTTCCTCCGTCATGCGTGCTCGCCCTTCGGTCGGAGCTCGTGCGCATGCAGGGCTGGTGGGTGCGCTGCTACTGTCTCACTTGTCGTGACGGGGATGTCGATGACGCCTGCAATGCGCAGAGTGGCGTGCGTAGCACTCAAGCACTGGCAGTTTCTGTGGCAATGTGTAACGAATGTTCCAATGCGCGGATAGCCAGAAATTCAAACACAGTTCGCGTTGCCTCAACACAAAGCTGCGCTCAGAATTCGCTTGAGGGAGTATCGTGATCATCAGTGGCTTTTCCAGCTATGAAGACCTGTGGGTTTGCGTCTATCTTGGTTTTTCTAAATATGAAGCATTTCTTAGCGAACTTCTGCGACTTTGAGCGTATCTATCTGTCTACCTATCTAGCCGCCTACGAATTTATGCTCTCTTGGCCGTTTCATTCATGGGGTGTATACCAAAATTGGTATGGCATAATGTGACTGTATGACAAACATAAATGACTGGTCATAACATGAAAATCATGAAAAGCATGTCATGTACAGCATGATTTACATGCCACAGTCTTCCTCTTGCGGCCGTTTCGTTAATTCGATATATACCAAAATTGGTATGGCTTGACAAGAGTGTATGGCGAACATAAATAACAGGCGTTATTATGAAAATCATGACACGCGTGTCATGTACAGCCCGACTTACGTGCCACGCTCATGGTGCACTGGCGGACGTTTCGCTAGCTTGATATACACCAAAATTAGTATTGCGTGACATGACTATGTGACGAACATACATAACGGGAGTTAATACGAAAATCATGACACACGTGTCATGTATAAGATGACTTACGTGCCACGCTCATGGTGCGCTGGCGGCCGTTGCGCGAGCTTGATATACACCAAAATTGGTATTCCGCGACATGACTGTGTGACGAACATAAATAACGGGAGTTAATGTGAATATCATGACACGCGTGTTATGTACAGCATGACTTACGTGCCACGCTCATGGTGCGCTGGCGGCCGTTCTGCCAGATTGATATACACCAAAATTGGTATTGCGTGATGTGACTCTGTGACGAGCATATATAACAGGTGTGATTTTTGGAACATGTCACGTGACAAGTGTTACGTGAGAATCATTGCATACCACGCCGGAAAAGTCTGTGCACGTGTTCTGGCAGCAAAGCAGAAGATAAAGAAGACGACAGATTGCGTGCCGGTTCATGATGATGACAATTTTTATTCGCTACTAAGGGGGATTCTCCAAGCTTAAACAGATCTGCTTTTAAAAGAAACAGAGATATTAGCGCACGTAATTGTATTAAGGCCACAAAGCGCAAAAGCGGGCGTACACAAGCGGCTTGTGAATCTCGACCCCTAAAATTCCCTCTTAGAGAATTTTAGTGCCGGGACCCCAAAGTGCCTTGCGTACGTAAGCCCCTTACGTTCCTTTGTATAGTCCATGGGTGCGGCTGAGAGTACAAGGGAACGTAAGAGGGTGAATAAGGAAGCGGCTTGGAGTCCCCGGCACTAAAACTCTCTAATAAGAGAGAAAAAAAACTCACAGGGTCCCTTATGCATTCGCCTAAGACCACTCGAAGGCGAAAGCCGTCTTCCTTATCTTCAGTTCATGTATTGTTCCTCACGCCCCCCCCCCCTCGAAAGCTTTGTGACCTAACATTGTTTTGCACTGCCTTCAAGATCGGAGGCACTGCAATCTTTCTACACCACATCTGGTCATGTGCTGAAGTCATCGCGTGAAGTCACGTTATTCGACGTCATGATGACGTCACAATCTTTGGTTACGGTCACGTCATTACGTGATGATTTTTGACATCCCTCGTGTTGACGCCGCAGACGCCGGCGGTCAATTTTTGCGTTTGCTGAGGCATCTAAGGTTTTCGTCAGAGCAGGTGCAGGGCCCCCAGTAGGCGCGTGTTAAATGAAAACAATACCTTTTCGGCTAGTCTGATAGCGGACATCCTGTTTGTTTACTTTACAAAATAATTTTTCTGCTCAACTTCTTCGCGCTCTATACTTCCTAATCACGAAATTTCATCGAGCACATAAGGGCCCCTTGCTATAGTGGAAGAGCTTCCTGCACCAGCACAGACATCGTGCACTATACGTGCATGACTAAAAAGCGCAAGGCACATTCGCTTAGGACAGAGGCGCAGATTAATTTACATGCGCGAATTAAACTTGAAACTGGTAGCATGTACACAAGCGGCAACACAGCGGTAAATGACACCATAGGCTGACAGCCACAGAAACGCAGACCACATAACGTACAACACATGCCAGGTAACCGCTGCAGCTGACGCGCGGCAGCACTAGCCTGCGATATCGAAATAAATCTTCCCCTCACAACATCACGGTAACATCCCAAGCTCGTGCTCTGAACGCGCGATAAATTACGTAAACGCAACACATCACGCTGGGCACTTAGCGTGATCGCTGCAAAATTTCAATCTGGCCAAGCTATCGAAACGCGAACCATAAAACTCCTTTTTTTTTTCAGCGTGACAAAATTATTTTTAAAGTTTGTGCGCCTGAAAGGGCCCCATTGCACAACAAATAATAAGTTTGTGTTAATGGTACGCTGTTTATAATACCAGCAATATTCAAGCTAAGTACTCAAGTACGCATCTCGCATAGCACGGAGCAGTCGGTCGGGGTCCATTTGCTCTGTCTGATGTTTCTGAACCAAAGGCGTCGTCGCTTCTTTTCCTTCGGAAGCCTGAAAAGGCGGAAACCCTGCGCGCTGCTGTTTGAACAACCAACCGCGCAACAGCAGCCCATCACACGCAACAAATTCACGCTTGAATGCGAGGAGCAGTCGCCATGAATACGCGCGGCTTCGCACGAGAGCTTCGTAACCTACGCGTGCTCCTCAACGATATTGTAGGTGCGGCGCGCCGGCGTCTCTCCGTCGCGGATGCGCCGGACTCCGCGCCGCGCTGTCGCCACTGCCGCCCGCCGCCGCCGGCGAGGAGAAAGGGTTTACGTCACGAGAAGGGGGCGGCGCTGGGGCGGAGCTAGGAGAGCGGCGAGATGAAACAATCGCCAAACTCTCCCGAAGGGTATATATGGCTCTGGCGGCTACTGCCTGAAGCGCGCCTAGTGTGGATTGCTCCCTGCGTCGTCTGCTAGCCACATCGTGTTTGCATGTGCGCGTACGTCCTGCACGTTCTCAAAGGGCGGTTTGTTCTGTTATGTTAGCGCGAGTTAACTGCTCATACTTATACCTAACATGCTGTACAGAAGCAAATGGGCTTGCTCGGCTGCATGCGCATTGTAATAAGATCAGTGAGTGCGACTTTCGAGAGGGCTGTGTATTGGTGTCGTACCCTTCATTCGCCAGAATCATTTCAGTGTTGGTGCCGCTTTCTGGTTCAAGCATGTCGTAAAGTGCGCTTGGCATAGTCCCAAACATAAGGAGCATTAAATAGTGTGTGAATGCCGCGTTTTAGCGACTCGGTGGTAAACAAAAGCGAGGCTCATGCACTTTCGCGTTGTTGTTAGGTGTATAACTGCGGCACATGTAGTTCATGATGCGCTTTAGTTGTTCAGCGCCGAACGGTCAGTGAACCTCACTGTACTGCCACAAATCGACGGGAACGCAATATCGGAGCTCTGCGCGCTTCAAAACTCATCCGGACGGCAGCTGCACGAGGCGCATCGCTTCGCAAAACCGAACTGCTGTTCTCTAGTGGCGTGTGCTTCCGATCTGAGGTAAGCGGTCAAGAAAAGTATTCATTGCAGAGGAGGTGTGACTCTCAAACTTCTAAGATAACCTTGCACACCAATACATCTACATTGTATTCCCCACTGCTATTATAAACACGCGTTAGATATCGAAACCACGTTGTTTCTGCGCGACCTGTGCAACGCTGTGCTGCGTTCCTCGACTCATTTCTTTAGCCACATGTGTCTCTACACCCTTTGCAATAGCGTGTGTCGTAGTTTTTCGAAATGAACAAGACATGGACATGTGCATGAGCGGTGCGCCGCAAACTAAACAAAAATACTGATCGCGCGTTTGAACTGTGTACAGAGAGACCGCCCCGAGTAAGGCTGTTTTAATGCACACTGGTTGTTTATAATGCCTTGTGGTCGTAATCTATCGCGCGGATTTAGTACTGTCGTTCTGGTTTTCTTGAAAGCTGTACGTGTGCGTTCACTGACATATCTTTTTGCGCTCCTTGCTTTTGCATGCCACGGAGGCGTGCGTTATCGCGCGCCGCGCGCTATTGCGAACAGCATATAAGTGCCCGCGATCCGCGGAAAGGTGAGCACGATGATCTGCCCGATCCACCTAGGTCTACCTAGAGTCACTGTGTAACTCTAGATCTACCTAGAGTCTACCTGTCTAGCCTCGCACGCCACCGGAGGGCTCACATTGTTGTGCAAATAAAAATTATTATTATTATTATTATTACTGTATATGCTACCTTTAGGTAGCAGAGTTGCGCATCTGTTTTCCAAACGCCGCTAGCAACCATGCATTGCGGAGAAGCTGACGCTCGGGCCAATTTTTGTATTTCTCGACGCCGCCGCTGCAGCTCACTCAATTAACACTAGTCATCGACAGCCAATGTTTATCGCCGGCCTTCGACACGCCAGACATGTTTATCGGCGACGCGGTAGGTATGTCGGTAGGCATGTCGCCTGCGAAAATGGAGTGCGACTTCGCCGCACAGCTGTGGTTGCTAGCCGGACCTATGCGTTACTCTGCTACCTAAAGGTAGCATATACAGTGACTCTAGATCTACCTAGAGTCACTGTATATGCTACCTTTAGGTAGCAGAGTTGCGCATAGGTCCGGCTAGCAACCACAGCTATGCGGTAAAGTCGCGCTCCGTTTTTGCAGGCGACATGCCTACCGTGTCGCCGATAAACATGTCTGGCGTGTCGAAGGCCGACGATAAACATTGGCTGTCGATGGCTACTGTTAATTCAGTTCACTGCAGCGGCAGCGTCAAGAAATACAAAAAATGGCCCGAGCGTCAGCTTCTCCGCA